>NW_026781222.1:0-300000 GCF_030144855.1 Hypanus sabinus | reverse complement strand
GCTGGGTGATATATTGGGGGTAGAGTGTGTGATATAATGGAGAACGCTGGGTGATATAATGGGGTAGAGTGTGTGATATAATGGAGAAGGCTGGGTGATATAATGGGGTAGAGTGTGTGATACAATGGAGAACGCTGGGTGATATAATGGGGTAGAGTGTGTGCTATAATGGAGAACACTGGGTGATATAATGTTGTAGAGTGTGTGCTATAATGGAGAACACTGGGTGATATGATGGGGTACAGTGCGTGATATAATGGAGAATGCTGGGTGATATAATGGGGTAGAGTGTGTGATATAATGGAGAACGCTGGGTGATATAATGGGGGTAGAGTGTGTGATATAATGGAGAAAGCTGAGTGATATAATGGGGCAGAGTGTGTGATATAATGGAGAACACTGGCTGATATAATGGGGTAGAGTGTGTGATATAATGGGGTTAGAGTGTGTGATACAATGGGGAACGCTGGGTGACATAATGGGTTAGAGTGTGTGATATAATGGGGGTAGTGTGTGTGATATAATGGGGGTAGAGTGTGTGATATAATGGAGAACGCTGGGTGATTTAATGGGGTAGGGTGTGTGATATAATTGGGGTACAGTGTGTGATATAATGGGGTAGAGTGTGTGATATAATGGAGAACGCTGGGTGATATAATATGGTAGAGTGTGTGATATAATGGAGAACGCTAGGTGATATAATGGGGTAGAGTGTGTGATATAATGGAGAAGGCTGTGTGATATAATGGGGTAGAGTGTGTGATATAATGGAGAACGCTGGGTGTTATATTGCGGGTAGAGTCTGTGATATAACGTAGAACGCTGGCTGATATAATATGGTAGAGTGTGTGATATAATGGAGAACTCTGGGTGATATAATGGGGTAGAGTGTGTGATATAATGGAGAACGCTGGGTGATATAATGGGGGTAGAGTGTGTGATATAATGGAGAAAGCTGAGTTATATAATGGGGCAGAGTGTGTGATATAATGGAGAACACTGGCTGATATAATGGCGTAGAGTGTGTGATATAATGGGGTTAGAGTGTGTGATACAATGGGGAACGCTGGGTGACATAATGGGTTAGAGTGTGTGATATTACGGGGGTAGTGTGTGTGATATAATGGGGGTAGAGTGTGTGATATAATGGAGAACGCTGGGTGATTTAATGGGGTAGGGTGTGTGGTATAATTGGGGTACAGTGTGTGTAGAGTGTGTGATATAATGGAGAACGCTGGGTGATATAATATGGTAGAGTGTGTGATATAATGGAGAACGCTAGGTGATATAATGGGGTAGAGTGTGTGATATAATGGAGAACGCTGGGTGATATAATGGGTAGCGTGTGTGATATAATGGAGAACGCTTGGTGAAATAATGCGTGAAGAGGCTGTGATATAACGGAGAACGCTGGGTGATATAATAGGGTAGGGTGTGTGATATAATGGAGAAAAGTGGGTGATATAATGGTGTAGAGTGTGTGATATAATGGAGAACGCTGGGTGATAGAATGGGGTAGAGATTGTGATATAATGGAGAACGCTGGGTTATATATTGGGGGTAGAGTGTGTGATATAATGGAGAACGCTGGGTGATATAATGGGGTAGAGTGTGTGATATAATGGAGAAGGCTGGGTGATATAATGGGGTAGAGTGTGTGATACAATGGAGAACGCTGGGTGATATAATGGGGTAGAGTGTGTGCTATAATGGAGAACACTGGGTGATATAATGGGGTAGAGTGTGTGCTATAATGGAGAACACTGGGTGATATGATGGGGTACAGTGCGTGATATAATGGAGAATGCTGGGTGATATAATGGGGTAGAGTGTGTGATATAATGGAGAACGCTGGGTGATATAATGGGGGTAGAGTGTGTGATATAATGGAGAAAGCTGAGTGATATAATGGGGCAGAGTGTGTGATATAATGGAGAACACTGGCTGATATAATGGGGTAGAGTGTGTGATATAATGGGGTTAGAGTGTGTGATACAATGGGGAACGCTGGGTGACATAATGGGTTAGAGTGTGTGATATAATGGGGGTAGTGTGTGTGATATAATGGGGGTAGAGTGTGTGATATAATGGAGAACGCTGGGTGATTTAATGGGGTAGGGTGTGTGATATAATTGGGGTACAGTGTGTGATATAATGGGGTAGAGTGTGTGATATAATGGAGAACGCTGGGTGATATAATATGGTAGAGTGTGTGATATAATGGAGAACGCTAGGTGATATAATGGGGTAGAGTGTGTGATATAATTGAGAAGGCTGTGTGATATAATGGGGTAGAGTGTGTGATATAATGGAGAACGCTGGGTGTTATATTGCGGGTAGAGTCTGTGATATAACGTAGAACGCTGGCTGATATAATATGGTAGAGTGTGTGATATAATGGAGAACTCTGGGTGGTATAATGGCGGTAGAGTCTGTGATGTAATTGAGGTGGAGTATGTGATATTCTGGAGAACGCTAGGTGATATAATGCGGTAGTGTGTGTGATATAATGGGGGTAGAGTGTGTGATATAATGGGGTAGTGTGTGATATCATGGGGTAGAGTGTGTGATATAATGGGGGTAGAGTGTGTGATTTTATGTGAGAACGCTGGGTGATATAATGCGGTAGAGGGTGTGATATAATGGAGAACGCTGGGTGACATAATGGGTTAGAGTGTGTGATATAATGGGGGTAGTGTGAGTGATATAATGGGGGTAGAGTGTGTGATATAATGGAGAACGCTGGGTGATTTAATGGGGTAGGGTGTGGGATATAATTGGGGTACAGTGTGTGATATAATGGGGTAGAATGTGTGATATAATGGAGAACGCTGGGTGATATAATATGGTAGAGTGTGTGATGTAATGGAGAACGCTAGGTGATATAATGGGGTAGAGTGTGTGATATAATGGAGAACGCTGGGTGATATAATGGGTAGCGTGTGTGATATAATGGAGAACGCTTGGTGAAATAATGCGGGTAGAGTCTGTGATATAACGGAGAACGCTGGGTGATATAATAGGGTAGGGTGTGTGATATAATGCAGAACGCTAGGTGATATAATGGGGTAGAGTGTGTGATATAATGGAGAACGCTGGGTGATATAATGCGGTAGAGGGTGTGATATAATGGAGAACGCTAGGTGATATAATGGGGTAGAGTGTGTGATATAATGGAGAACGCTGGGTGATATAATGGGGAAGAGTGTGTGATATAATGGAGAACGCTGGGTGATCTAATGGGTAGCGTGTGTGATATAATGGAGAATGCTGTGTGATATAATGAGGGTAGAGTGTGTGATATAATGGAGAAGGCTGGGTGATATAATGGGGTAGAGTGAGTGATACAATGGAGAACGCTGGGTGATCTAATGGGGTACAGTGCGTGATATAATGGAGAATGCTGGGTGATATAATGGGGTAGAGTGTGTGATATAATGGAGAACGCTGGGTAATATAATATGGTAGAGTGTGTGATATAATGGAGAACGCTAGGTGATATAATGGGGTAGAGTGTGTGATATAATGGAGAACGCTGGGTGATATAATGGGTAGAGTGTGTGATATAATGGAGAACGCTTGGTGAAATAATGCGGGAAGAGGCTGTGATATAACGGAGAACGCTGGGTGATATAATAGGGTAGGGTGTGTGATATAATGGAGAACGCTAGGTGATATAATGGGGTAGAGTGTGGGATATAATGGAGAAAAGTGGGTGATATAATGGTGTAGAGTGCGTGATATAATGGAGAACGCTGGGTGATAGAATGGGGTAGAGATTGTGATATAATGGAGAACGCTGGGTGATATATTGGGGGTGGAGTGTGTGATATAATGGAGAACGCTGTGTGATATAATGGGGGTAGAGTGTGTGATATAATGGAGAATACTGGGTGATATAATGGGGTAGAGTGTGTGATATAATGGAGAACGGTGGGTGATACAATGGGGTAGTCAGTGTGATATAATGGAGAACGCTGGGTGATATAAAGGGGATTGAGTGTGTGATATAATGGAGAACGCTGGGTGATATAATGGGGTAGAGTGTGTGATATAATGGAGAAGGCTGGGTGATATAATGGGGTAGAGTGTGTGATACAATGGAGAACGCTGGGTGATATAATGGGGTAGAGTGTGTGCTATAATGGAGAACACTGGGTGATATAATGGGGTAGAGTGTGTGCTATAATGGAGAACACTGGGTGATATGATGGGGTACAGTGCGTGATATAATGGAGAATGCTGGGTGATATAATGGGGTAGAGTGTCTGTTATAATGGAGAACGCTGGGTGATATAATGGGGGTAGAGTGTGTGATATAATGGAGAATGCTGAGTGATATAATGGGGCAGAGTGTGTGATATAATGGAGAACACTGGCTGATATAATGGGGTAGAGTGTGTGATATAATGGGGTTAGAGTGTGTGATACAATGGGGAACGCTGGGTGACATAATGGGTTAGAGTGTGTGATATAATGGGGGTAGTGTGTGTGATATAATGGGGGTAGAGTGTGTGATATAATGGAGAACGCTGGGTGATTTAATGGGGTAGGGTGTGTGATATAATTGGGGTACAGTGTGTGATATAATGGGGTAGAGTGTGTGATATAATGGAGAACGCTGGGTGATATAATATGGTAGAGTGTGTGATATAATGGAGAACGCTAGGTGATATAATGGGGTAGAGTGTGTGATATAATGGAGAAGGCTGTGTGATATAATGGGGTAGAGTGTGTGATATAATGGAGAACGCTGGGTGTTATATTGCGGGTAGAGTCTGAGATATAACGTAGAACGCTGGCTGATATAATATGGTAGAGTGTGTGATATAATGGAGAACTCTGGGTGGTATAATGGCGGTAGAGTCTGTGATGTAATTGAGGTGGAGTATGTGATATTCTGGAGAACGCTAGGTGATATAATGCGGTAGTGTGTGTGATATAATGGGGGTAGAGTGTGTGATATAATGGGGTAGTGTGTGATATCATGGGGTAGAGTGTGTGATATAATGGGGGTAGAGTGTGTGATTTAATGGAGAACGCTGGGTGATATAATGCGGTAGAGGGTGTGATATAATGGAGAACGCTGGGTGACATAATGGGTTAGAGTGTGTGATATAATGGTGGTAGTGTGTGTGATATAATGGGGGTAGAGTGTGTGATATAATGGAGAACGCTGGGTGATTTAATGGGGTAGGGTGTGTGATATAATTGGGGTACAGTGTGTGATATAATGGGGTAGAGTGTGTGATATAATGGAGAACGCTGGGTGATATAATGGGTAGCGTGTGTGATTTAATGGAGAACGCTTGGTGAAATAATGCGGGTAGAGTCTGTGATATAACGGAGAACGCTGGGTGATATAATAGGGTAGGGTGTGTGATATAATGGAGAACGCTAGGTGATATAATGGGGTAGAGTGTGTGATATAATGGAGAACGCTGGGTGATATAATGCGGTAGAGGGTGTGATATAATGGAGAACGCTAGGTGATATAATGGGGTAGAGTGTGTGATATAATGGAGAACGCTGGGTGATATAATGGGGAAGAGTGTGTGATATAATGAAGAAAGCTGGGTGATATAATGGGTAGCGTGTGTGATATAATGGAAAATGCTGTGTGATATAATGAGGGTAGAGTGTGTGATATAATGGAGAAGGCTGGGTGATATAATGGGGTAGAGTGTGTGATACAATGGAGAACGCTGGGTGATCTAATGGGGTACAGTGCGTGATATAATGGAGAATGCTGGGTGATATAATGGGGTAGAGTGTGTGATATAATGGAGAACGCTGGGTGATATAATATGGTAGAGTGTGTGATATAATGGAGAACGCTAGGTGATATAATGGGGTAGAGTGTGTGATATAATGGAGAACGCTGGGTGATATAATGGGTAGCGTGTGTGATATAATGGAGAACGCTTGGTGAAATAATGCGGGAAGGGGCTGTGATATAACGGAGAACGCTGGGTGATATAATAGCGTAGGGTGTGTGATATAATGGAGAACGCTAGGTGATATAATGGGGTAGAGTGTGGGATATAATGGAGAAAAGTGGGTGATAAAATGGTGTAGAGTGTGTGATATAATGGAGAACGCTGGGTGATATAATGGGGAAGAGTGTGTGATATAATGGAGAAAGCTGGGTGATATAATGGGTAGCGTGTGTGATATAATGGAGAATGCTGTGTGATATAATGAGGGTAGAGTGTGTGATATAATGGAGAAGGCTGGGTGATATAATGGGGTAGAGTGTGTGATACAATGGAGAACGCTGGGTGATCTAATGGGGTACAGTGCGTGATATAATGGAGAATGCTGGGTGATATAATGGGGTAGAGTGTGTGATATAATGGAGAACGCTGGGTGATATAATATGGTAGAGTGTGTGATATAATGGAGAACGCTAGGTGATATAATGGGGTAGAGTGTGTGATATAATGGAGAACGCTGGGTGATATAATGGGTAGCGTGTGTGATATAATGGAGAACGCTTGGTGAAATAATGCGGGAAGAGGCTGTGATATAACGGAGAATGCTGGGTGATATAATGGGTAGCGTGTGTGATATAATGGAGAACGCTTGGTGAAATAATGCGGGAAGAGGCTGTGATATAACCGAGAACGCTGGGTGATATAATAGGGTAGGGTGTGTGATATAATGGAGAACGCTAGGTGATATAATGGGGTAGAGTGTGGGATATAATGGAGAAAAGTGGGTGATAAAATGGTGTAGAGTGTGTGATATAATGGAGAACGCTGGGTGATAGAATGGGGTAGAGATTGTGATATATTGGAGAACGCTGGGTGATATATTGGGGGTAGAGTGTGTGATATAATGGAGAACGCTGGGTGATATAATGGGGTAGAGAGTGTGATATAATGGAGAACGCTGGCTGATATAATGGGGGTAGGATGTGTGATATAATGGAGAACGCTGTGTGATATAATGGGGGTAGAGTGTGTGATATAATGGAGAACACTGGGTGATATAATGGGGTAGAGTGTGTGATATAATGGAGAACGGTGGGTGATACAATGGGGTAGTCAGTGTGATATAATGGAGAACGCTGGGTGATATAAAGGGGATTGAGTGTGTGATATAATGGAGAACGCTGGGTGATATAATGGGGTAGAGTGTGTGATATAATGGAGAAGGCTGGGTGATATAATGGGGTAGAGTGTGTGATACAATGGAGAACGCTGGGTGATATAATGGGGTAGAGTGTGTGCTATAATGGAGAACACTGGGTGATATAATGGGGTAGAGTGTGTGCTATAATGGAGAACACTGGGTGATATGATGGGGTACAGTGCGTGATATAATGGAGAATGCTGGGTGATATAATGGGGTAGACTGTGTGATATAATGGAGAACGCTGGGTGATATAATGGGGGTAGAGTGTGTGATATAATGGAGAAAGCTGAGTGATATAATGGGGGAGAGTGTGTGATATAATGGAGAACACTGGCTGATATAATGGGGTAGAGTGTGTGATATAATGGGGTTAGAGTGTGTGATACAATGGGGAACGCTGGGTGACATAATGGGTTAGAGTGTGTGATATAATGGGGGTAGTGTGTGTGATATAATGGGGGTAGAGTGTGTGATATAATGGAGAACGCTGGGTGATTTAATGGGGTAGGGTGTGTGATATAATTGGGGTACAGTGTGTGATATAATGGGGTAGAGTGTGTGATATAATGGAGAACGCTGGGTGATATAATATGGTAGAGTGTGTGATATAATGGAGAACGCTAGGTGATTTAATGGGGTAGAGTGTGTGATATAATGGAGAAGGCTGTGTGATATAATGGGGTAGAGTGTGTGATATAATGGAGAACGCTGGGTGATATAATATGGTAGAGTGTGTGATATAATGTAGAACTCTGGGTGGTATAATGGCGGTAGAGTCTGTGATGTAATTGAGGTGGAGTATGTGATATTCTGGAGAACGCTAGGTGATATAATGCGGTAGTGTGTGTGATATAATGGGGGTAGAGTGTGTGATATAATCGGCGTAGAGTGTGTGATATAATGGGGTAGAGTGTGTGATATAATGGGGTAGTGTGTGATATCATGGGGTAGAGTGTGTGATATAATGGGGGTAGAGTGTGTGATTTAATGGAGAACGCTGGGTGATATAATGCGGTAGAGGGTGTGATATAATGGAGAACGCAGGGTGACATAATGGGTTAGAGTGTGTGATATAATGGGGGTAGTGTGTGTGATATAATGGGGGTAGAGTGTGTGATATAATGGAGAACGCTGGGTGATTTAATGGGGTAGGGTGCGTGATATAATTGGGGTACAGTGTGTGATATAATGGGGTAGAGTGTGTGATATAATGGAGAACGCTGGGTGATATAATATGGTAGAGTGTGTGATATAATGGAGAACGCTAGGTGATATAATGGGGTAGAGTGTGTGATATAATGGAGAAGGCTGTGTGATATAATGGGGTAGAGTGTGTGATATAATGGAGAACGCTGGGTGTTATATTGCGGGTAGAGTCTGTGATATAACGTAGAACGCTGACTGATATAATATGGTAGAGTGTGTGATATAATGGAGAACTCTGGGTGGTATAATGGCGGTAGAGTCTGCGATGTAATTGAGGTGGAGTATGTGATATTCTGGAGAACGCTAGGTGATATAATGCGGTAGTGTGTGTGATATAATGGGGGTAGAGTGTGTGATATAATCGGCGTAGAGTGTGTGATATAATGGGGTAGAGTGTGTGATATAATGGGGTAGTGTGTGATATCATGGGGTAGAGTGTGTGATATAATGGGGGTAGAGTGTGTGATTTAATGGAGAACGCTGGGTGATATAATGCGGGAGATGGTGTGATATAATGGAGAACGCAGGGTGACATAATGGGTTAGAGTGTGTGATATAATGGGGGTAGTGTGTGTGATATAATGGGGGTAGAGTGTGTGATATAATGGAGAACGCTGGGTGATTTAATGGGGTAGGGTGTGTGATATAATTGGGGTACAGTGTGTGATATAATGGGGTAGAGTGTGTGATATAATGGAGAACGCTGGGTGATATAATATGGTAGAGTGTGTGATATAATGGAGAACGCTAGGTGATATAATGGGGTAGAGTGTGTGATATAATGGAGAACGCTGGGTGATATAATGGGTTGCGTGTGTGATATAATGGAGAACGCTTGGTGAAATAATGCGGGTAGAGTCTGTGATATAACGGAGAACGCTGGGTGATATAATAGGGTAGGGTGTGTGATATAATGGAGAACGCTAGGTGATATAATGGGGTAGAGTGTCTGATATAATGGAGAACGCTGGGTGATATAATGCGGTAGAGGGTGTGATATAATGGAGAACGCTAGGTGATATAATGGGGTAGAGTGTGTGATATAATGGAGAACGCTGGGTGATATAATGGGGTAGAGTGTGTGATATAATGGAGAACGCTGGGTGATATAATGGGTAGCGTGTGTGATATAATGGAGAATGCTTTGTGATATAATGAGGGTAGAGTGTGTGATATAATGGAGAAGGCTGGGTGATATAATGGGGTAGAGTGTGTGATACAATGGAGAACGCTGGGTGATCTAATGGGGTACAATGCGTGATATAATGGAGAATGCTGGGTGATATAATGGGGTAGAGTGTGTGATATAATGGAGAACGCTGGTTGATATAATGGGGGTAGAGTGTGTGATATAATGGAGAAAGCTGAGTGATATAATGGGGCAGAGTGTGTGATATAATGGAGAACACTGGGTGACATAATGGGTTAGAGTGTGTGATATAATGGGGGTAGTGTGTGTGATATAATGGGGGTAGAGTGTGTGATATAATGGAGAACGCTGGGTGATTTAATGGGGTAGGGTGTGTGATATAATTGGGGTACAGTGTGTGATATAATGGGGTAGAGTGTGTGAGATAATGGGGGTAGAGTGTGTGATATAATGGAGAACGCTGGGTGATATAATGCGGTAGAGGGTGTGATATAATCGAGAACGCTAGGTGATATAATGGGGTAGAGTGTGTGATATAATGGAGAACGCTGGGTGATATAATGGGGTAGAGTGTGTGATATAATGGAGAATGCTGTGTGATATAATGAGGGTAGAGTGTGTGATATAATGGAGAAGGCTGGGTGATATATTGTGGTAGAGTGTGTGATACAATGGAGAACGCTGGGTGATATAATGGGGTACAGTGCGTGATATAATGGAGAATGCTGGGTGATATAATGGGGTAGAGTGTGTGATATAATGGAGAACGCTGGGTGATATAATGGGGGTAGAGTGTGTCATATAATGGAGAAAGCTGAGTGATATAATGGGGTAGTGTGTGTGATATAATGGAGAACACTGGGTGACATAATGGGTTAGAGTGTGTGATATAATGGGCGTAGTGTGTGTGATATAATGGGGGTAGAATGTGTGATATAATGGAGAACGCTGGGTGATTTAATGGGGTAGGGTGTGTGATATATTTGGGGTACAGTGTGTGATATAATGGGGTAGAGTGTGTGATATAATGGAGAACGCTGGGTGATATAATACGGTAGAGTGTGTGATATAATGGAGAACGCTAGGTGATATAATGGGGTAGAGTGTGTGATATAATGGAGAACGCTGGGTGATATAATGGGGAGCGTGTGTGATATAATGGAGAACGCTTGGTGATATACTGGGGGTACAGTGTGTGATATAATGGAGAATGCTGGGTGATATAATGGGGGTAGTCTGTGATATAATTGGGTGGAGTATCTGATATAATGGAGAACGCTAGGTGATATAATGGGGTAGAGTGTGTGATATAATGGAGAGCGCTGAGTGATATAATCGGGGTGGAGTGTGTGATATAATGGAGAACGCTGGGTGATATAATATGGTAGAGTGTGTGATATAATGGAGAACGCTAGGTGATATAATGGGGTAGAGTGTGTGATATAATGGAGAAGGCTGTGTGATATAATGGGGTAGAGTGTGTGATATAATGGAGAACGCTGGGTGTTATATTGCGGGTAGAGTCTGTGATATAACGTAGAACGCTGGCTGATATAATATGGTAGAGTGTGTGATATAATGGAGAACTCTGGGTGGTATAATGGCGGTAGAGTCTGTGATGTAATTGAGGTGGAGTATGTGATATTCTGGAGAACTCTAGGTGATATAATGCGGTAGTGTGTGTGATATAATGGGGGTAGAGTGTGTGATATAATCGGCGTAGAGTGTGTGATATAATGGGGTAGAGTGTGTGATATAATGGGGTAGTGTGTGATATCATGGGGTAGAGTGTGTGATATAATGGGGGTAGAGTGTGTGATTTAATGGAGAACGCTGGGTGATATAATGCGGTAGAGGGTGTGATATAATGGAGAACGCAGGGTGACATAATGGGTTAGAGTGTGTGATATAATGGGGGTAGTGTGTGTGATATAATGGGGGTAGAGTGTGTGATATAATGGAGAACGCTGGGTGATTTAATGGGGTAGGGTGCGTGATATAATTGGGGTACAGTGTGTGATATAATGGGGTAGAGTGTGTGATATAATGGAGAACGCTGGGTGATATAATATGGTAGAGTGTGTGATATAATGGAGAACGCTAGGTGATATAATGGGGTAGAGTGTGTGATATAATGGAGAAGGCTGTGTGATATAATGGGGTAGAGTGTGTGATATAATGGAGAACGCTGGGTGTTATATTGCGGGTAGAGTCTGTGATATAACGTAGAACGCTGGCTGATATAATATGGTAGAGTGTGTGATATAATGGAGAACTCTGGGTGGTATAATGGCGGTAGAGTCTGTGATGTAATTGAGGTGGAGTATGTGATATTCTGGAGAACGCTAGGTGATATAATGCGGTAGTGTGTGTGATATAATGGGGGTAGAGTGTGTGATATAATCTGCGTAGAGTGTGTGATATAATGGGGTAGAGTGTGTGATATAATGGGGTAGTGTGTGATATCATGGGGTAGAGTGTGTGATATAATGGGGGTAGAGTGTGTGATTTAATGGAGAACGCTGGGTGATATAATGCGGTAGAGGGTGTGATATAATGGAGAACGCAGGGTGACATAATGGGTTAGAGTGTGTGATATAATGGGGGTAGTGTGTGTGATATAATGGGGGTAGAGTGTGTGATATAATGGAGAACGCTGGGTGATATAATGGGGTACAGTGCGTAATATAATGGAGAATGCTGGGTGATATAATGGGGTAGAGTGTGTGATATAATGGAGAACGCTGGGTGATATAATGGGGGTAGAGTGTGTCATATAATGGAGAAAGCTGAGTGATATAATGGGGTAGAGTGTGTGATATAATGGAGAACACTGGGTGACATAATGGGTTAGAGTGTGTGATATAATGGGCGTAGTGTGTGTGATATAATGGGGGTAGAGTGTGTGATATAATGGAGAACGCTGGGTGATTTAATGGGGTAGGGTGTGTGATATAATTGGGGTACAGTGCGTGATATAATGGGGTAGAGTGTGTGATATAATGGAGAACGCTGGGTGATATAATACGTTAGAGTGTGTGATATAATGGAGAACGCTAGGTGATATAATGGGGTAGAGTGTGTGATATAATGGAGAACGCTGGGTGATATAATGGGTAGCGTGTGTGATATAATGGAGAACGCTTGGTGATATACTGGGGGTACAGTGTGTGATATAATGGAGAATGCTGGGTGATATAATGGGGGTAGTCTGTGATATAATTGGGTGGAGTATGTGATATAATGGAGAACGCTAGGTGATATAATGGGGTAGAGTGTGTGATATAATGGAGAGCGCTGGGTGATATAATCGGGGTGGAGTGTGTGATATAATGGAGAACGCTGGGTGATATAATGTGGTAGAGTGTGTGATATAATGGAGAACGGTGGGTGATATAAAGGGGGTCGAGTGTCTGATATAATGGAGAACGCTGGGTGATATAATGGGGTAGAGAGTGTGATATAATGGAGAACGCTGGCTGATATAATGGGGGTAGGATGTGTGATATAATGGAGAACGCTGTGTGATATAATGGGGGTAGAGTGTGTGATATAATGGAGAGCACTGGGTGATATAATGGGGTAGAGTGTGTGATATAATGGAGAACGCTGTGTGATATAATGGGGGTAGAGTGTGTGATATAATGGAGAGCACTGGGTGATATAATGGGGTAGAGTGTGTGATATAATGGAGAACGCTTGGTGAAATAATGCGGGAAGAGTCTGTGATATCACGGAGAACGCTGGGTGATATAATAGGGTAGGGTGTGTGATATAATGGAGAACGCTGGGTGATAGAATGGGGTAGAGATTGTGATATAATGGAGAACGCTGAGTGATATAATGGGGGTAGAGTGTGTGATATAATGGAGAACGGTGGGTGATATAATGGGGTAGAGAGTGTGTTATAATGGAGAACGCTGGCTGATATAATGGGGGTAGGATGTGTGATATAATGGAGAAGGCTGTGTGATATAATGGGGTAGAGTGTGTGATATAATGGAGAACGCTGGGTGCTATACTGGGGGTACAGTGTGTGATACAATGGAGAATGCTGGGTGATATAATGGGGGTAGTGTGTGATATAATTCGGTGGAGAATGTGATATAATGGAGAACGCTAGGTGATATAATGGGGTAGAGTGTGTGATATAATGGAGAACGGTGGGTGATACAATGGGGTAGTCAGTGTGATATAATGGAGAACGCTGGGTGATATAAAGGGGATTGAGTGTGTGATATAATGGAGAACGCTGGGTGATATGATGGGGTACAGTGCGTGATATAATGGAGAATGCTGGGTGATATAATGGGGTAGAGTGTGTGATATAATGGAGAACGCTGGCTGATATAATGGGGGTAGAGTGTGTGATATAATGGAGAAAGCTGAGTGATATAATGGGGCAGAGTGTGTGATATAATGGAGAACACTGGCTGATATAATGGGGTAGAGTGTGTGATATAATGGGGTTAGAGTGTGTGATACAATGGGGAACGCTGGGTGACATAATGGGTTAGAGTGTGTGATATAATGGGGGTAGTGTGTGTGATATAATGGGGGTAGAGTGTGTGATATAATGGAGAACGCTGGGTGATTTAATGGGGTAGGGTGTGTGATATAATTGGGGTACAGTGTGTGATATAATGGAGAACGCTGGGTGATATAATATGGTAGAGTGTGTGATATAATGGAGAACGCTAGGTGATATAATGGGGTAGAGTTTGTGATATAATGGAGAACGCTGGGTGATATAATGGGTAGCGTGTGTGATATAATGGACAACGCTTGGTGAAATAATGCGGGAAGAGTCTGTGATATAACGGAGAACGCTGGGTGATATAATAGGGTAGGGTGTGGGATATAATGGAGAACGCTGGGTGATATAATGCGGTAGAGGGTGTGATATAATGGAGAACGCTGGGTGATATAATGGGGTAGAGTGTGTGATATAATGGAGAACGCTGGTTGATATAATGGGGTAGAGTGTGTGATATAATGGAGATGGCTGTGTGATATAATGGGGTAGAGTGTGTGATATAATGGAGAACGCTGGGTGATATAATGGGGGTACAGTGTGTGATATAATGGAGAATGCTGGGTGATATAATGGGGGTAGTCTGTGATATAATTGTGTGGAGTATGTGATATAATGGAGTACGCTAGGTGATATAATGGGGTAGAGTGTGTGATATAATGGAGAGCGCTGGGTGATATAATCGGGGTAGAGTGTGTGATATAATGGAGAACGCTTGGTGATATAATGTGGTAGAGTGTGTGATATAATGGAGAACGGTGGGTGATATAAAGGGGGTCGAGTGTCTGATATAATGGAGAACGCTGGGTGATATAATGGGGTAGAGAGTGTGATATAATGGAGAACGCTGGCTGATATAATGGGGGTAGGATGTGTGATATAATGGAGAACGCTGGCTGATATAATGGGGGTAGGATGTGTGATATAATGGAGAACGCTGTGTGATATAATGGGGGTAGAGTGTGTGATATAATGGAGAACACTGGGTGATATAATGGGGTAGAGTGTGTGATATAATGGAGAACGCTGGGTGATATAATGGGGGTAGAGTGTGTGATATAATGGAGAAAGCTGAGTGATATAATGGGGCAGAGTGTGTGATATAATGGAGAACACTGGCTGATATAATGGCGTAGAGTGTGTGATATAATGGGGTTAGAGTGTGTGATACAATGGGGAACGCTGGGTGACATAATGGGTTAGAGTGTGTGATATAATGGAGAACGGTGGGTGATATAAAGGGGGTCGAGTGTCTGATATAATGGAGAACGGTGGGTGATATAATGGGGTAGAGAGTGTGATATAATGGAGAACGCTGGCTGATATAATGGGGGTAGGATGTGTGATATAATGGAGAACGCTGTGTGATATAATGGGGGTAGAGTGTGTGATATAATGGAGAACACTGGGTGATATAATGGGGTAGAGTGTGTGATATAATGGAGAACGCTGGGTGATATAATGGGGGTAGAGTGTGTGATATAATGGAGAAAGCTGAGTGATATAATGGGGCAGAGTGTGTGATATAATGGAGAACACTGGCTGATATAATGGCGTAGAGTGTGTGATATAATGGGGTTAGAGTGTGTGATACAATGGGGAACGCTGGGTGACATAATGGGTTAGAGTGTGTGAGATTATGGGGGTAGTGTGTGTGATATAATGGGGGTAGAGTGTGTGATATAATGGAGAACGCTGGGTGATTTAATGGGGTAGGGTGTGTGGTATAATTGGGGTACAGTGTGTGTAGAGTGTGTGATATAATGGAGAACGCTGGGTGATATAATATGGTAGAGTGTGTGATATAATGGAGAACGCTAGGTGATATAATGGGGTAGAGTGTGTGATATAATGGAGAACGCTGGGTGATATAATGGGTAGCGTGTGTGATATAATGGAGAACGCTTGGTGAAATAATGCGGGAAGAGGCTGTGATATAACGGAGAACGCTGGGTGATATAATAGGGTAGGGTGTGTGATATAATGGAGAACGCTAGGTGATATAATGGGGCAGAGTGTGTGATATAATGGAGAACACTGGCTGATATAATGGCGTAGAGTGTGTGATATAATGGGGTTAGAGTGTGTGATACAATGGGGAACGCTGGGTGACATAATGGGTTAGAGTGTGTGAGATTATGGGGGTAGTGTGTGTGATATAATGGGGGTAGAGTGTGTGATATAATGGAGAACGCTGGGTGATTTAATGGGGTAGGGTGTGTGGTATAATTGGGGTACAGTGTGTGTAGAGTGTGTGATATAATGGAGAACGCTGGGTGATATAATGTGGTAGAGTGTGTGATATAATGGAGAACGCTAGGTGATATAATGGGGTAGAGTGTGTGATATAATGGAGAACGCTGGGTGATATAATGGGTAGCGTGTGTGATATAATGGAGAACGCTTGGTGAAATAATGCGGGAAGAGGCTGTGATATAACGGAGAACGCTGGGTGATAGAATGGGGTAGAGATTGTGATATAATGGAGAACGCTGGGTGATATATTGGGGGTAGAGTGTGTGATATAATGGAGAACGCTGGGTGACATAATGGGGTAGAGAGTGTGATATAATGGAGAACGCTGGCTGATATAATGGGGGTAGGATGTGTGATATAATGGAGAACGCTGTGTGATATAATGGGGGTAGAGTGTGTGATATAATGGAGAACACTGGGTGATATAATGGGGTAGAGTGTGTGATATAATGGAGAACGGTGGGTGATACAATGGGGTAGTCAGTGTGATATAATGGAGAACGCTGGGTGATATAAAGGGGATTGAGTGTGTGATATAATGGAGAACGCTGGGTGATATAATGGGGTAGAGTGTGTGATATAATGGAGAAGGCTGGGTGATATAATGGGGTAGAGTGTGTGATACAATGGAGAACGCTGGGTGATATAATGGGGTAGAGTGTGTGCTATAATGGAGAACACTGGGTGATATAATGGGGTAGAGTGTGTGCTATAATGGAGAACACTGGGTGATATGATGGGGTACAGTGCGTGATATAATGGAGAATGCTGGGTGATATAATGGGGTAGAGTGTGTGATATAATGGAGAACGCTGGGTGATATAATGGGGGTAGAGTGTGTGATATAATGGAGAAAGCTGAGTGATATAATGGGGCAGAGCGTGTGATATAATGGAGAACACTGGCTGATATAATGGGGTAGAGTGTGTGATATAATGGGGTTAGAGTGTGTGATACAATGGGGAACGCTGGGTGACATAATGGGTTAGAGTGTGTGATATAATGGGGGTAGTGTGTGTGATATAATGGGGGTAGAGTGTGTGATATAATGGAGAACGCTGGGTGATTTAATGGGGTAGGGAGTGTGATATAATTGGGGTACAGTGTGTGATATAATGGGGTAGAGTGTGTGATATAATGGAGAACGCTGGGTGATATAATATGGTAGAGTGTGTGATATAATGGAGAACGCTAGGTGATATAATGGGGTAGAGTGTGTGATATAATGAAGAACGCTGGGTGATATAATGGGTAGCGTGTGTGATATAATGGAGAACGCTTGGTGAAATAATGCGGGAAGAGTCTGTGATATAACGGAGAACGCTGGGTGATATAATAGGGTAGGGTGTGTGATATAATGGAGAACGCTAGGTGATATAATGGGGTAGAGTGTGGGATATAATGGAGAACAGGGGGTGATATAATGGTGTAGAGTGTGTGATATAATGGAGAACGCTGGGTGATAGAATGGGGTAGAGATTGTGATATAATGGAGAACGCTGGGTGTTATATTGCGGGTAGAGTCTGTGATATAACGTAGAACGCTGGTTGATATAATATGGTAGAGTGTGTGATATAATGGAGAACTCTGGGTGGTATAATGGCGGTAGAGTGTGTGATATAATTGAAGTGGAGTGTGTGATATAATGGAGAACGCTGGGTGATATAATATGGTAGAGTGTGTGATATAATGGAGAACGCTTGGTGAAATAATACGGGAAGAGTCTGTGATATAACGGAGAACGCTGGGTGATATAATAGGGTAGGGTGTGTGATATAATGGAGATGGCTGGGTGATATAATGGGGTAGAGTGTGTGATATAATGGAGAACGCTGGGTGATATAATGGGGTAGAGTGTGTGATATAATGGAGAACGCTTGGTGATATACTGGGGGTACAGTGTGTGATATAATGGAGAATGCTGGGTGATATAATGGGGGTAGTCTGTGATATAATTGGGTGGAGTATGTGATATAATGGAGAACGCTAGGTGATATAATGGGGTAGAGTGAGTGATATAATGGAGAGCGCTGGGTGATATAATCGGTGTAGAGTGTGTGATATAATGGAGAACGCTGGGTGATATAATGTGGTAGAGTGTGTGATATAATGGAGAACGGTGGGTGATATAAAGGGGGTCGAGTGTCTGATATAATGGAGAACGCTGGGTGATATAATGGGGTAGAGAGTGTGATATAATGGAGAACGCTGGCTGATATAATGGGGGTAGGATGTGTGATATAATGGAGAACGCTGTGTGATATAATGGGGGTAGAGTGTGTGATATAATGGAGAACTGGGTGATATAATGGGGTAGAGTGTGTGATATAATGGAGAACGGTGGGTGATACAATGGGGTAGTCAGTGTGATATAATGGAGAACGCTGGGTGATATAAAGGGGATTGAGTGTGTGATATAATGGAGAACGCTGGGTGATATAATGGGGTAGAGTGTGTGATATAATGGAGAAGGCTGGGTGATATAATGGGGTAGAGTGTGTGATACAATGGAGAACGCTGGGTGATATAATGGGGTAGAGTGTGTGCTATAATGGAGAACACTGTGTGATATGATGGGGTACAGTGCGTGATATAATGGAGAATGCTGGGTGATATAATGGGGTAGAGTGTGTGATATAATGGAGAACGCTGGGTGATATAATGGGGGTAGAGTGTGTGATATAATGGAGAAAGCTGAGTGATATAATGGGGCAGAGTGTGTGATATAATGGAGAACACTGGCTGGTATAATGGCGTAGAGTGTGTGATATAATGGGGTTAGAGTGTGTGATACAATGGGGAACGCTGGGTGACATAATGGGTTAGAGTGTGTGATATAATGGGGGTAGTGTGTGTGATATAATGGGGGTAGAGTGTGTGATATAATGGAGAACGCTGGGTGATTTAATGGGGTAGGGTGTGTGATATAATTGGGGTACAGTGTGTGATATAATGGGGTAGAGTGTGTGATATAATGGAGAACGCTGGGTGATATAATATGGTAGAGTGTGTGATATAATGGAGAACGCTAGGTGATATAATGGGGTAGAGTGTGTGATATAATGGAGAACGCTGGGTGATATAATGGGTAGCGTGTGTGATATAATGGAGAACGCTTGGTGAAATAATGCGGGATGAGTCTGTGATATAACGGAGAACGCTGGGTGATATAATAGGGTAGGGTGTGTGATATAATGGAGAACGCTAGGTGATATAATGGGGTAGAGTGTGGGATATAATGGAGAACAGTGGGTGATATAATGGTGTAGAGTGTGTGATATAATGAAGAACGCTGGGTGATATAATGGGGTAGAGATTGTGATATAATGGAGAACGCTGAGTGATATAATGGGGGTAGAGTGTGTGATATAATGGAGAACGCTGGGTGATATAATGGGGTAGAGAGTGTGATATAATGGAGAACGCTGGCTGATATAATGGGGGTAGGATGTGTGATATAATGGAGAACACTGGGTGATATAAAGGGGATTGAGTGTGTGATATAATGGAGAACGTTGGGTGATATAATGGGGTAGAGTCTATGATATAATGGAGAAGGCTGGGTGATATAATGGGGTAGAGTGTGTGATACAATGGAGAACGCTGGGTGATATAATGGGGTAGAGTGTGTGCTATAATGGAGAACACTGGGTGATATAATGGGGTAGAGTGTGTGCTATAATGGAGAACACTGGGTGATATGATAGGGTACAGTGCGTGATATAATGGAGAATGCTGGGTGATATAATGGGGTAGAATGTGTGATATAATGGAGAATGCTGGGTGATATAATGGGGGTAGAGTGTGTGATATAATGGAGAAAGCTGAGTGATATAATGGGGCAGTGTGTGTGATATAATGGAGAACACTGGCTGATATAATGGGGTAGAGTGTGTGATATAATGGGGTTAGAGTGTGTGATACAATGGGGAACGCTGGGTGACATAATGGGTTAGAGTGTGTGATATAATGGGGGTAGTGTGTGTGATATAATGGGGGTAGAGTGTGTGATATAATGGAGAACGCTGGGCGATTTAATGGGGTAGGGTGTGTGATATAATTGGGGTACAGTGTGTGATATAATGGGGTAGAGTGTGTGATATAATGGAGAACGCTGGGTGATATAATATGGTAGAGTGTGTGATATAATGGAGAACGCTAGGTGATATAATGGGGTAGAGTGTATGATATAATGGAGATGGCTGTGTGATATAATGGGGTAGAGTGTGTGATATAATGGAGAACGCTGGGTGATATAATGGGGGTACAGTGTGTGATATAATGGAGAATGCTGGGTGATATAATGGGGGTAGTCTGTGATATAATTGGGTGGAGTATGTGATATAATGGAGAACGCTAGGTGATATAATGGGGTAGAGTGTGTGATATAATGGAGAGCGCTGGGTGATATAATCGGGGTAGAGTGTGTGATATAATGGAGAACGCTGGGTGATATAATGTGGTAGAGTGTGTGATATAATGGAGAACGGTGGGTGATATAAAGGGGGTCGAGTGTCTGATATAATGGAGAACGCTGGGTGATATAATGGGGTAGAGAGTGTGATATAATGGAGAACGCTGGCTGCTATAATGGGGGTAGGATGTGTGATATAATGGAGAACGCTGTGTGATATAATGCGGGTAGAGTGTGTGATATAATGGAGAACACTGGGTGATATAATGGGGTAGAGTGTGTGATATAATGGAGAACGCTGGGTGATATAATGGGGGTAGAGTGTGTGATATAATGGAGAAAGCTGAGTGATATAATGGGGCAGAGCGTGTGATATAATGGAGAACACTGGCTGATATAATGGCGTAGAGTGTGTGATATAATGGGGTTAGAGTGTGTGATACAATGGGGAACGCTGGGTGACATAATGGGGTAGTGTGTGTGATATAATGGGGGTAGAGTGTGTGATATAATGGAGAACGCTGGGTGATTTAATGGGGTAGGGTGTGTGGTATAATTGGGGTACAGTGTGTGTAGAGTGTGTGATATAATGGAGAACGCTGGGTGATATAATGGGTAGCGTGTGTGATATAATGGAGAACGCTTGGTGAAATAATGCGGGAAGAGTCTGTGATATAACGGAGAACGCTGGGTGATATAATAGGGTAGGGTGTGTGATATAATGGAGAACGCTAGGTGATATAATGGGGTAGAGTGTGGGATATAATGGAGAAAAGTGGGTGATATAATGGTGTAGAGTGTGTGATATAATGGAGAACGCTGGGTGATAGAATGGGGTATAGATTGTGATATAATGGAGAACGCTGGGTGATATAATGGGGTAGAGAGTGTGATATAATGGAGAACGCTGGCTGATATAATGGGGGTAGGATGTGTGATATAATGGAGAACGCTGTGTGATATAATGGGGGTAGAGTGTGTGATATAATGGAGAACACTGGGTGATATAATGGGGTAGAGTGTGTGATATAATGGAGAACGGTGGTTCATAAAATGGGGTAGTCAGTGTGATATAATGGAGAACGCTGGGTGATATAAAGGGGATTGAGTGTGTGATATAATGGAGAAGGCTGGGTGATATAATGGGGTAGAGTGTGTGATACAATGGAGAACGCTGGGTGATATAATGGGGTAGAGTGTGTGCTATAATGGAGAACACTGGGTGATATAATGGGGTAGAGTGTGTGCTATAATGGAGAACACTGGGTGATATGATGGGGTACAGTGCGTGATATAATGGAGAATGCTGGTTGATATAATGGGGGTGGAGTGTGTGATATAATGGAGAAAGCTGAGTGATATAATGGGGCAGAGTGTGTGATATAATGGGGTTAGAGTGTGTGATACAATGGGGAACGCTGGGTGACATAATTGGTTAGAGTGTGTGATATAATTGGGGTACAGTGTGTGATATAATGGGGTAGAGTGTGTGATATAATGGAGAACGCTGGGTGATATAATATGGTAGAGTGTGTGATATAATGGAGAACGCTAGGTTATATAATGGGGTAGAGTGTGTGATATAATGAAGAACGCTGGGTGATATAATGGGTAGCGTGTGTGATATAATGGAGAACGCTTGGTGAAATAATGCGGGAAGAGTCTGTGATATAACGGAGAACGCTGGGTGATATAATAGGGTAGGGTGTGTGATATAATGGAGAACGCTAGGTGATATAATGGGGTAGAGTGTGGGATATAATGGAGAACAGTGGGTGATATAATGGTGTAGAGTGTGTGATATAATGGAGAACGCTGGGTGATAGAATGGGGTAGAGATTGTGATATAATGGAGAACGCTGGGTGATATAATGGGGGTAGAGTGTGTGATATAATGGAGAAGGCTCTGTGATATAATGGGGTAGAGTGTGTGATATAATGGAGAACGCTAGGTGGTATATTGCGGGTAGAGTCTTTGATATAACGTAGAACGCTGGTTGATATAATATGGTAGAGTGTGTGATATAATGGAGATCTCTGGGTGGTATAATGGCGGTAGAGTGTGTGATATAATTGAAGTGGAGTGTGTGATATAATGGAGAACGCTGGGTGATATAATATGGTAGAGTGTGTGATATAATGGAGAACGCTAGGTGATATAATGGGGTAGAGTGTGTGATATAATGGAGAATGCTGGGTGATATAATGGGTAGCGTGTGTGATATAATGGAGAACGCTTTGTGAAATAATGCGGGAAGAGGCTGTGATATAACGGAGAACGCTGGGTGATATAATAGGGTAGGGTGTGTGATATAATGGAGAACGCTAGGTGATTTAATGGGGTAGAGTGTGTGATATAATGGGGGTAGAGTGTGTTATATAATGGGGTAGAGTGTGTGATATAATGGGGGAGGAGTATGTGATATAATGGAGAACGCTAGGTGATATAATGGGGTAGAGTGTGTGATATAATGGGGGTAGAGTGTGTGATATAATGGAGAACGCTGGGTGATATAATGCGGTAGAGGGTGTATTATAATGGAGAACGCTAGTTGATATAATGGGGTAGAGTGTGTGATATAATGGAGAACACTGTGTGATATAATGGGGTAGAGTGTGTGATATAATGGGGAACGCTGGGTGATATAATGGGGGTAGAGTGTGTGATATAATGGGGGTAGAGTGTGTGATATAATCGGCGTAGAGTGTGTGATATAATGGGGTAGAGTGTGTGATATAATGGGGTAGTGTGTGATATCATGGGGTAGAGTGTGGGATATAATGGGGGTAGAGCGTGTGATTTAATGGAGTACGCTGGGTGATATAATGGGGTAGAGTGTGTGATATAATGGAGAACGCTGGGTGATATGATGGGGTACAGTGCGTGATATAATGGAGAACGCTGGGTGATATAATGGGGTAGAGTGTGTGATATAATGGAGAACGCTGGGTGATATAATGGGGGTGGAGTGTGTGATATAATGGAGAACGCTGGGTGATATAATGGGGTAGAGTGTGTGATATAACGGGGGTAGAGTGTGTGATATAATGGAGAACGCTGGGTGATATAATGGGTAGCGTGTGTGATATAATGGAGAACGCTGGGTGATTTAATGGGGTAGAGTGTGTGATATAATGGGGGTAGAGTGTGTTATATAATGGGGTAGAGTGTGTGATATAATGGGTGAGGAGTATGTGATATAATGGAGAAAGCTGAGTGATATAATGGGTTAGAGTGTGTGATATAATGGGGGTAGTGTGTGTGATATAATGGGGGTAGAGTGTGTGATATAATGGAGAACGCTGGGTGATTTAATGGGGTAGGGAGTGTGATATAATTGGGGTACAGTGTGTGATATAATGGGGTAGAGTGTGTGATATAATGGAGAACGCTGGGTGATATAATATGGTAGAGTGTGTGATATAATGGAGAACGCTAGGTTATATAATGGGGTAGAGTGTGTGATATAATGAAGAACGCTGGGTGATATAATGGGTAGCGTGTGTGATATAATGGAGAACGCTTGGTGAAATAATGCGGGAAGAGTCTGTGATATAACGGAGAACGCTGGGTGATATAATAGGGTAGGGTGTGTGATATAATGGAGAACGCTAGGTGATATAATGGGGTAGAGTGTGGGATATAATGGAGAACAGTGGGTGATATAATGGTGTAGAGTGTGTGATATAATGGAGAACGCTGGGTGATAGAATGGGGTAGAGATTGTGATATAATGGAGAACGCTGGGTGATCTAATGGGGGTAGAGTGTGTGATATAATGGAGAAGGCTCTGTGATATAATGGGGTAGAGTGTGTGATATAATGGAGAACGCTAGGTGGTATATTGCGGGTAGAGTCTTTGATATAACGTAGAACGCTGGTTGATATAATATGGTAGAGTGTGTGATATAATGGAGATCTCTAGGTGGTATAATGGCGGTAGAGTGTGTGATATAATTGAAGTGGAGTGTGTGATATAATGGAGAACGCTGGTTGATATAATATGGTAGAGTGTGTGATATAATGGAGAACGCTAGGTGATATAATGGGGTAGAGTGTCTGATATAATGGAGAACGCTGGGTGATATAATGGGTAGCGTGTGTGATATAATGGAGAACGCTTTGTGAAATAATGCGGGAAGAGGCTGTGATATAACGGAGAACGCTGGGTGATATAATAGGGTAGGGTGTGTGATATAATGGAGAACGCTAGGTGATTTAATGGGGTAGAGTGTGTGATATAATGGGGGTAGAGTGTGTTATATAATGGGGTAGAGTGTGTGATATAATGGGGGAGGAGTATGTGATATAATGGAGAACGCTAGGTGATATAATGGGGTAGAGTGTGTGATATAATGGGGGTAGAGTGTGTGATATAATGGAGAACGCTGGGTGATATAATGCGGTAGAGGGTGTATTATAATGGAGAACGCTAGTTGATATAATGGGGTAGAGTGTGTGATATAATGGAGAACACTGTGTGATATAATGGGGTAGAGTGTGTGATATAATGGGGAACGCTGGGTGATATAATGGGGGTAGAGTGTGTGATATAATGGGGGTAGAGTGTGTGATATAATCGGCGTAGAGTGTGTGATATAATGGGGTAGAGTGTGTGATATAATGGGGTAGTGTGTGATATCATGGGGTAGAGTGTGGGATATAATGGGGGTAGAGCGTGTGATTTAATGGAGAACGCTGGGTGATATAATGGGGTAGAGTGTGTGATATAATGGAGAACGCTGGGTGATATGATGGGGTACAGTGCGTGATATAATGGAGAACGCTGGGTGATATAATGGGGTAGAGTGTGTGATATAATGGAGAACGCTGGGTGATATAATGGGGGTGGAGTGTGTGATATAATGGAGAACGCTGGGTGATATAATGGGGTAGAGTGTGTGATATAACGGGGGTAGAGTGTGTGATATAATGGAGAACGCTGGGTGATATAATGGGTAGCGTGTGTGATATAATGGAGAACGCTGGGTGATTTAATGGGGAAGAGTGTGTGATATAATGGGGGTAGAGTGTGTTATATAATGGGGTAGAGTGTGTGATATAATGGGTGAGGAGTATGTGATATAATGGAGAACGCTAGGTGATATAATGGGGTAGAGTGTGTGATATAATGGGGGTAGAGTGTGTGATGTAATGGAGAACGCTGGGTGATATAATGCGGTAGAGGGTGTGATATAATGGAGAACGCTAGGTGATATAATGGGGTAGGGTGTGTGATATAATGGGGGTAGAGTGTGTCATATAATGGGGAACGCTGGGTGATATAATGGGGTAGAGTGTGTGATATAAAGGAGAACGCTGGGTGATATAATGGGGGTAGATAGTGTGATATAATGGAGACTACTGGGTGGTATAATGGGGGTAGAGTGTGTGATATAACGGAGGTGAAGTATGTGATGTAATGGAGAATGCTGGGTGGTATAATGGGGGTAGAGTGTGTGATATAATGGGGGTAGAGTGTGTGATTTAATGGTGAACGCTGGGTGATATAATGGGGGTAGTCTGTGATATAATTGGGTGGAGTATGTGATATAATGGAGAACGCTAGGTGATATAATGGGGTAGAGTGTGGGATATAATGGAGAAAAGTGGGTGATATAATGGTGTAGAGTGTGTGATATAATGGAGAACGCTGGGTGATAGAATGGGGTATAGATTGTGATATAATGGAGAACGCTGGGTGATATATTGGGGGTAGAGTGTGTGATATAATGGAGAACGCTGGGTGATATAATGGGGTAGAGAGTGTGATATAATGGAGAACGCTGGCTGATATAATGGGGGTAGGATGTGTGATATAATGGAGAACGCTGTGTGATATAATGCGGGTAGAGTGTGTGATATAATGGAGAACACTGGGTGATATAATGGGGTAGAGTGTGTGATATAATGGAGAACGCTGGGTGATATAATGGGGGTAGAGTGTATGATATGATGGAGAAAGCTGAGTGATATAATGGGGCAGAGCGTGTGATATAATGGAGAACACTGGCTGATATAATGGCGTAGAGTGTGTGATATAATGGGGTTAGAGTGTGTGATACAATGGGGAACGCTGGGTGACATAATGGGTTAGAGTGTGTGATATAATGGGGGTAGTGTGTGCGATATAATGGGGGTAGAGTGTGTGATATAATGGAGAACGCTGGGTGATTTAATGGGGTAGGGTGTGTGGTATAATTGGGGTACAGTGTGTGTAGAGTGTGTGATATAATGGAGAACGCTGGGTGATATAATATGGTAGAGTGTGTGATATAATGGAGAACGCTAGGTGATATAATGGGGTAGAGTGTGTGATATAATGGAGAACGCTGGGTGATATAATGGGTAGCGTGTGTGATATAATGGAGGACGCTTGGTGAAATAATGCGGGAAGTGTCTGTGATATAACGGAGAACGCTGGGTGATATAATAGGGTAGGGTGTGTGATATAATGGAGAACGCTAGGTGATATAATGGGGTAGAGTGTGGGATATAATGGAGAAAAGTGGGTGATATAATGGTGTAGAGTGTGTGATATAATGGAGAACGCTGGGTGATAGAATGGGGTATAGATTGTGATATAATGGAGAACGCTGGGTGATATATTGGGGGTAGAGTGTGTGATATAATGGAGAACGCTGGGTGATATAATGGGGTAGAGAGTGTGATATAATGGAGAACGCTGGCTGATATAATGGGGGTAGGATGTGTGATATAATGGAGAACGCTGTGTGATATAATGGGGGTAAAGTGTGTGATATAATGGAGAACACTGGGTGATATAATGGGGTAGAGTGTGTGATATAATGGAGAACGGTGGTTGATAAAATGGGGTAGTCAGTGTGATATAATGGAGAACGCTGGGTGATATAAAGGGGATTGAGTGTGTGATATAATGGAGAAGGCTGGGTGATATAATGGGGTAGAGTGTGTGATACAATGGAGAACGCTGGGTGATATAATGGGGTAGAGTGTGTGCTATAATGGAGAACACTGGGTGATATAATGGGGTAGAGTGTGTGCTATAATGGAGAACACTGGGTGATATGATGGGGTACAGTGCGTGATATAATGGAGAATGCTGGGTGATATAATGGGGTAGAGTGTGTGATATAATGGAGAACGCTGGGTGATATAATGGGGGTGGAGTGTGTGATATAATGGAGAAAGCTGAGTGATATAATGGGGCAGAGTGTGTGATATAATGGAGAACACTGGCTGATATAATGGGGTAGAGTGTGTGATATAATGGGGTTAGAGTGTGTGATACAATGGGGAACGCTGGGTGACATAATGGGTTAGAGTGTGTGATATAATGGGGGTAGTGTGTGTGATATAATGGGGGTAGAGTGTGTGATATAATGGAGAACGCTGGGTGATTTAATGGGGTAGGGTGTGTGATATAATTGGGGTACAGTGTGTGATATAATGGGGTAGAGTGTGTGATATAATGGAGAACGCTGGGTGATATAATATGGTAGAGTGTGTGATATAATGGAGAACGCTAGGTGATATAATGGGGTAGAGTGTGTGATATAATGAAGAGCGCTGGGTGATATAATGGGTAGCGTGTGTGATATAATGGAGAACGCTTGGTGAAATAATGCGGGAAGAGTCTGTGATATAACGGAGAACGCTGGGTGATATAATAGGGTAGGGTGTGTGATATAATGGAGAACGCTAGGTGATATAATGGGGTAGAGTGTGGGATATAATGGAGAACAGTGGGTGATATAATGGTGTAGAGTGTGTGATATAATGGAGAACGCTGGGTGATAGAATGGGGTAGAGATTGTGATATAATGGAGAACGCTGGGTGATATAATGGGGGTAGAGTGTGTGATATAATGGAGAAGGCTCTGTGATATAATGGGGTAGAGTGTGTGATATAATGGAGAACGCTAGGTGTTATATTGCGGGTAGAGTCTGTGATATAACGTAGAACGCTGGTTGATATAATATGGTAGAGTGTGTGATATAATGGAGAACTCTGGTTGGTATAATGGCGGTAGAGAGTGTGATATAATTGAAGTGGAGTGTGTGATATAATGGAGAACGCTGGGTGATATAATATGGTAGAGTGTGTGATATAATGAAGAACGCTGGGTGATATAATGGGTAGCGTGTGTGATATAATGGAGAACGCTGGGTGATTTAATGGGGTAGGGTGTGTGATATAATTGGGGTACAGTGTGTGATATAATGGGGTAGAGTGTGTGATATAATGGAGAACGCTGGGTGATATAATGGGTAGCGTGTGTGATATAATGGAGAACGCTTTGTGAAATAATGCGGGAAGAGGCTGTGATATAACGGAGAACGCTGGGTGATATAATAGGGTAGGGTGTGTGATATAATGGAGAACGCTAGGTGATTTAATGGGGTAGAGTGTGTGATATAATGGGGGTAGAGTGTGTTATATAATGGGGTAGAGTGTGTGATATAATGGGGGAGGAGTATGTGATATAATGGAGAACGCTAGGTGATATAATGCGGTAGAGGGTGTATTATAATGGAGAACGCTAGGTGATATAATGGGGTAGAGTGTGTGATATAATGGAGAACACTGTGTGATATAATGGGGTAGTGTGTGTGATAAAATGGGGAACGCTGGGTGATATAATGGGGGTAGAGTGTGTGATATAATGGGGGTAGAGTGTGTGATATAATCGGCGTAGAGTGTGTGATATAATGGGGTAGAGTGTGTGATATAATGGGGTAGTGTCTGATATCATGGGGTAGAGTGTGGGATATAATGGGGTAGAGCGTGTGATTTAATGGAGAACGCTGGGTGATATAATGGGGTAGAGTGTGTGATATAATGGAGAACGCTGGGTGATATGATGGGGTACAGTGCGTGATATAATGGAGAACGCTGGGTGATATAATGGGGTAGAGTGTGTGATATAATGGAGAACGCTGGGTGATATAATGGGGGTGGAGTGTGTGATATAATGGAGAACGCTGGGTGATATAATGGGGTAGAGTGTGTGATATAACGGGGGTAGAGTGTGTGATATAATGGAGAACGCTGGGTGATATAATGGGTAGCGTGTGTGATATAATGGAGAACGCTGGGTGATTTAATGGGGTAGAGTGTGTGATATAATGGGGGTAGAGTGTGTTATATAATGGGGTAGAGTGTGTGATATAATGGGGGAGGAGTATGTGATATAATGGAGAACGCTAGGTGATATAATGGGGTAGAGTGTGTGATATAATGGGGGTAGAGTGTGTGATATAATGGAGAAAGCTGGGTGATATAATGCGGTAGAGGGTGTGATATAATGGAGAACGCTAGGTGATATAATGGGGTAGGGTGTGTGATATAATGGGGGTAGAGTGTGTCATATAATGGGGAACGCTGGGTGATATAATGGGGTAGAGTGTGTGATATAAAGGAGAACGCCGGGTGATATAATGGGGGTAGATAGTGTGATATAATGGAGAATACTGGGTGGTATAATGGGGGAAGAGTGTGTGATATAATGGAGGTGAAGTATGTGATATAATGGAGAATGCTGGGTGGTATAATGGGGTAGAGAGTGTGATATAATGGAGAACGCTGGGTGATATAATGGGGTAGAGTGTGTGATATAATGGAGATGGCTGGTTGATATAATGGGGTAGAGTGTGTGATATAATGGAGAACGCTGGGTGATATAATGGGGTAGAGTGTGTGATATAATGGAGAACGCTGGGTGATATACTGGGGGTACAGTGTGTGATATAATGGAGAATGCTGGGTGATATAATGGGGGTAGTGTGTGATATAATTGGGTGGAGTATGTGATATAACGGAGAATGCTGGGTGATATAATAGGGTAGGGTGTGTGATATAATGGAGAACGCTAGGTGATATAATGGGGTAGAGTGTGGGATATAATGGAGAACAGTGGGTGATATAATGGTGTAGAGTGTGTGATATAATGGAGAACGCTGGGTGATAGAATGGGGTAGAGATTGTGATATAATGGAGAACGCTGGGTGATATATTGGGGGTAGAGTGTGTGATATAATGGAGAACGCTGGGTGATATAATGGGGTAGAGAGTGTGATATAATGGAGAACGCTGGCTGATATAATGGGGGTAGGATGTGTGATATAATGGAGAACGCTGTGTGATATAATGGGGGTAGAGTGTGTGATATAATGGAGAACACTGGGTGATATAATGGGGTAGAGTGTGTGATATAATGGAGAACGGTGGGTGATACAATGGGGTAGTCAGTGTGATATAATGGAAAACGCTGGGTGATATAAAGGGGATTGAGTGTGTGATATAATGGAGAACGCTGGGTGATATAATGGGGTAGAGTGTGTGATATAATGGAGAAGGCTGGGTGATATAATGGGGTAGAGTGTGTGATACAATGGAGAACGCTGGGTGATATAATGGGGTAGAGTGTGTGCTATAATGGAGAACACTGGGTGATATAATGGGGTAGAGTGTGTGCTATAATGGAGAACACTGGGTGATATGATGGGGTACAGTGCGTGATATAATGGAGAATGCTGGGTGATATAATGGGGTAGAGTGTGTGATATAATGGAGAACGCTGGGTGATATAATGGGGGTAGAGTGTGTGATATAATGGAGAACGCTGGGTGATATAATGGGGGTAGAGTGTGTGATATGATGGAGAAAGCTGAGTGATATAATGGGGCAGAGCGTGTGATATAATGGAGAACACTGGCTGATATAATGGCGTAGAGTGTGTGATATAATGGGGTTAGAGTGTGTGATACAATGGGGAACGCTGGGTGACATAATGGGTTAGAGTGTGTGATATAATGGGGGTAGTGTGTGCGATATAATGGGGGTAGAGTGTGTGATATAATGGAGAACGCTGGGTGATTTAATGGGGTAGGGTGTGTGGTATAATTGGGGTACAGTGTGTGTAGAGTGTGTGATATAATGGAGAACGCTGGGTGATATAATATGGTAGAGTGTGTGATATAATGGAGAACGCTAGGTGATATAATGGGGTAGAGTGTGTGATATAATGGAGAACGCTGGGTGATATAATGGGTAGCGTGTGTGATATAATGGAGGACGCTTGGTGAAATAATGCGGGAAGTGTCTGTGATATAACGGAGAACGCTGGGTGATATAATAGGGTAGGGTGTGTGATATAATGGAGAACGCTAGGTGATATAATGGGGTAGAGTGTGGGATATAATGGAGAAAAGTGGGTGATATAATGGTGTAGAGTGTGTGATATAATGGAGAACGCTGGGTGATAGAATGGGGTATAGATTGTGATATAATGGAGAACGCTGGGTGATATATTGGGGGTAGAGTGTGTGATATAATGGAGAACGCTGGGTGATATAATGGGGTAGAGAGTGTGATATAATGGAGAACGCTGGCTGATATAATGGGGGTAGGATGTGTGATATAATGGAGAACGCTGTGTGATATAATGGGGGTAAAGTGTGTGATATAATGGAGAACACTGGGTGATATAATGGGGTAGAGTGTGTGATATAATGGAGAACGGTGGTTGATAAAATGGGGTAGTCAGTGTGATATAATGGAGAACGCTGGGTGATATAAAGGGGATTGAGTGTGTGATATAATGGAGAAGGCTGGGTGATATAATGGGGTAGAGTGTGTGATACAATGGAGAACGCTGGGTGATATAATGGGGTAGAGTGTGTGCTATAATGGAGAACACTGGGTGATATAATGGGGTAGAGTGTGTGCTATAATGGAGAACACTGGGTGATATGATGGGGTACAGTGCGTGATATAATGGAGAATGCTGGGTGATATAATGGGGTAGAGTGTGTGATATAATGGAGAACGCTGGGTGATATAATGGGGGTGGAGTGTGTGATATAATGGAGAAAGCTGAGTGATATAATGGGGCAGAGTGTGTGATATAATGGAGAACACTGGCTGATATAATGGGGTAGAGTGTGTGATATAATGGGGTTAGAGTGTGTGATACAATGGGGAACGCTGGGTGACATAATGGGTTAGAGTGTGTGATATAATGGGGGTAGTGTGTGTGATATAATGGGGGTAGAGTGTGTGATATAATGGAGAACGCTGGGTGATTTAATGGGGTAGGGTGTGTGATATAATTGGGGTACAGTGTGTGATATAATGGGGTAGAGTGTGTGATATAATGGAGAACGCTTGGTGAAATAATGCGGGAAGAGTCTGTGATATAACGGAGAACGCTGGGTGATATAATAGGGTAGGGTGTGTGATATAATGGAGAACGCTAGGTGATATAATGGGGTAGAGTGTGGGATATAATGGAGAACAGTGGGTGATATAATGGTGTAGAGTGTGTGATATAATGGAGAACGCTGGGTGATAGAATGGGGTAGAGATTGTGATATAATGGAGAACGCTGGGTGATATAATGGGGGTAGAGTGTGTGATATAATGGAGAAGGCTCTGTGATATAATGGGGTAGAGTGTGTGATATAATGGAGAACGCTAGGTGTTATATTGCGGGTAGAGTCTGTGATATAACGTAGAACGCTGGTTGATATAATATGGTAGAGTGTGTGATATAATGGAGAACTCTGGGTGGTATAATGGCGGTAGAGAGTGTGATATAATTGAAGTGGAGTGTGTGATATAATGGAGAACGCTGGGTGATATAATATGGTAGAGTGTGTGATATAATGAAGAACGCTGGGTGATATAATGGGTAGCGTGTGTGATATAATGGAGAACGCTGGGTGATTTAATGGGGTAGGGTGTGTGATATAATTGGGGTACAGTGTGTGATATAATGGGGTAGAGTGTGTGATATAATGGAGAACGCTGGGTGATATAATGGGTAGCGTGTGTGATATAATGGAGAACGCTTTGTGAAATAATGCGGGAAGAGGCTGTGATATAACGGAGAACGCTGGGTGATATAATAGGGTATGGTGTGTGATATAATGGAGAACGCTAGGTGATTTAATGGGGTAGAGTGTGTGATATAATGGGGGTAGAGTGTGTTATATAATGGGGTAGAGTGTGTGATATAATGGGGGAGGAGTATGTGATATAATGGAGAACGCTAGGTGATATAATGCGGTAGAGGGTGTATTATAATGGAGAACGCTAGGTGATATAATGGGGTAGAGTGTGTGATATAATGGAGAACACTGTGTGATATAATGGGGTAGTGTGTGTGATAAAATGGGGAACGCTGGGTGATATAATGGGGGTAGAGTGTGTGATATAATGGGGGTAGAGTGTGTGATATAATCGGCGTAGAGTGTGTGATATAATGGGGTAGAGTGTGTGATATAATGGGGTAGTGTCTGATATCATGGGGTAGAGTGTGGGATATAATGGGGGTAGAGCGTGTGATTTAATGGAGAACGCTGGGTGATATAATGGGGTAGAGTGTGTGATATAATGGAGAACGCTGGGTGATATGATGGGGTACAGTGCGTGATATAATGGAGAACGCTGGGTGATATAATGGGGTAGAGTGTGTGATATAATGGAGAACGCTGGGTGATATAATGGGGGTGGAGTGTGTGATATAATGGAGAACGCTGGGTGATATAATGGGGTAGAGTGTGTGATATAACGGGGGTAGAGTGTGTGATATAATGGAGAACGCTGGGTGATATAATGGGTAGCGTGTGTGATATAATGGAGAACGCTGGGTGATTTAATGGGGTAGAGTGTGTGATATAATGGGGGTAGAGTGTGTTATATAATGGGGTAGAGTGTGTGATATAATGGGGGAGGAGTATGTGATATAATGGAGAACGCTAGGTGATATAATGGGGTAGAGTGTGTGATATAATGGGGGTAGAGTGTGTGATATAATGGAGAAAGCTGGGTGATATAATGCGGTAGAGGGTGTGATATAATGGAGAACGCTAGGTGATATAATGGGGTAGGGTGTGTGATATAATGGGGGTAGAGTGTGTCATATAATGGGGAACGCTGGGTGATATAATGGGGTAGAGTGTGTGATATAAAGGAGAACGCCGGGTGATATAATGGGGGTAGATAGTGTGATATAATGGAGAATACTGGGTGGTATAATGGGGGTAGAGTGTGTGATATAATGGAGGTGAAGTATGTGATATAATGGAGAATGCTGGGTGGTATAATGGGGTAGAGAGTGTGATATAATGGAGAACGCTGGGTGATATAATGGGGTAGAGTGTGTGATATAATGGAGATGGCTGGTTGATATAATGGGGTAGAGTGTGTGATATAATGGAGAACGCTGGGTGATATAATGGGGTAGAGTGTGTGATATAATGGAGAACGCTGGGTGATATACTGGGGGTACAGTGTGTGATATAATGGAGAATGCTGGGTGATATAATGGGGGTAGTGTGTGATATAATTGGGTGGAGTATGTGATATAACGGAGAATGCTGGGTGATATAATAGGGTAGGGTGTGTGATATAATGGAGAACGCTAGGTGATATAATGGGGTAGAGTGTGGGATATAATGGAGAACAGTGGGTGATATAATGGTGTAGAGTGTGTGATATAATGGAGAACGCTGGGTGATAGAATGGGGTAGAGATTGTGATATAATGGAGAACGCTGGGTGATATATTGGGGGTAGAGTGTGTGATATAATGGAGAACGCTGGGTGATATAATGGGGTAGAGAGTGTGATATAATGGAGAACGCTGGCTGATATAATGGGGGTAGGATGTGTGATATAATGGAGAACGCTGTGTGATATAATGGGGGTAGAGTGTGTGATATAATGGAGAACACTGGGTGATATAATGGGGTAGAGTGTGTGATATAATGGAGAACGGTGGGTGATACAATGGGGTAGTCAGTGTGATATAATGGAAAACGCTGGGTGATATAAAGGGGATTGAGTGTGTGATATAATGGAGAACGCTGGGTGATATAATGGGGTAGAGTGTGTGATATAATGGAGAAGGCTGGGTGATATAATGGGGTAGAGTGTGTGATACAATGGAGAACGCTGGGTGATATAATGGGGTAGAGTGTGTGCTATAATGGAGAACACTGGGTGATATAATGGGGTAGAGTGTGTGCTATAATGGAGAACACTGGGTGATATGATGGGGTACAGTGCGTGATATAATGGAGAATGCTGGGTGATATAATGGGGTAGAGTGTGTGATATAATGGAGAACGCTGGGTGATATAATGGGGGTAGAGTGTGTGATATAATGGAGAAAGCTGAGTGATATAATGGGTTAGAGTGTGTGATATAATGGGGGTAGTGTGTGTGATATAATGGGGGTAGAGTGTGTGATATAATGGAGAACGCTGGGTGATTTAATGGGGTAGGGTGTGTGATATAATTGGGGTACAGTGTGTGATATAATGGGGTAGAGTGTGTGATATAATGGAGAACGCTGGGTGATATAATATGGTAGAGTGTGTGATATAATGGAGAACGCTAGGTGATATAATGGGGTAGAGTGTGTGATATAATGAAGAACGCTGGGTGATATAATGGGTAGCGTGTGTGATATAATGGAGAACGCTTGGTGAAATAATGCGGGAAGAGTCTGTGATATAACGGAGAACGCTGGGTGATATAATAGGGTAGGGTGTGTGATATATTGGAGAACGCTAGGTGATATAATGGGGTAGAGTGTGGGATATAATGGAGAACAGTGGGTGATATAATGGTGTAGAGTGTGTGATATAATGGAGAACGCTGGGTGATAGAATGGGGTAGAGATTGTGATATAATGGAGAACGCTGGGTGATATAATGGGGGTAGAGTGTGTGATATAATGGAGAAGGCTCTGTGATATAATGGGGTAGAGTGTGTGATATAATGGAGAACTCTGGGTGGTATAATGGCGGTAGAGTGTGTGATATAATTGAAGTGGAGTGTGTGATATAATGGAGAACGCTGGGTGATATAATATGGTAGAGTGTGTGATATAATGGAGAACGCTAGGTGATATAATGGGGTAGAGTGTGTGATATAATGGAGAACGCTGGGTGATATAATGGGTAGCGTGTGTGATATAATGGAGAGCGCTGGGTGATTTAATGGGGTAGAGTGTGTGATATAATGGGGGTAGAGTGTGTTATATAATGGGGTAGAGTGTGTGATATAATGGGGGAGGAGTATGTGATATAATGGAGAACGCTAGGTGATATAATGGGGTAGAGTGTGTGATATAATGGGGGTAGAGTGTGCGATATAATGGAGAACGCTGGGTGATATAATGCGGTAGAGGGTGTGATATAATGGAGAACGCTAGGTGATATAATGGGGTAGAGTGTGTGATATAATGGAGAACACTGTGTGATATAATGGGGTAGAGTGTGTGATATAATGGGGAACGCTGGGTGATATAATGGGGGTAGAGTGTGTGATATAATGGGGGTAGAGTGTGTGATATAATCGGCGTAGAGTGTGTGATATAATGGGGTAGAGTGTGTGATATAATGGGGTAGTGTGTGATATCATGGGGTAGAGTGTGGGATATAAAGGAGAACGCTGGGTGATATAATGGGGGTAGATAGTGTGATATAATGGAGAATACTGGGTGGTATAATGGGTGTAGAGTGTGTGATATAATGGAGGTGAAGTATGTGATATAATGGAGAATGCTGGGTGGTATAATGGGGGTAGAGTGTGTGATATAATGGGGGTAGAGTGTGTGATTTAATGGTGAACGCTGGGTGATATAATGGGGTAGAGTGTGTGATATAATGGAGAACGCTGGGTGATATAATGGGGTAGAGTGTGTGATATAATGGAGATGGCTGGTTGATATAATGGGGTAGAGTGTGTGATATAATGGAGAACGCAGGGTGATATACTGGGGGTACAGTGTGTGATATAATGGAGAATGCTGGGTGATATAATGGGGGTAGTGTGTGATATAATTGGGTGGAGTATGTGATATAACGGAGAATGCTGGGTGATATAATAGGGTAGAGTGTGTGATATAATGGGGGTAGAGTGTGTGATATAATGGAGAACGCTGGGTGATATAATGCGGTAGAGGGTGTGATATAATGGAGAACGCTAGGTGATATAATGGGGTAGAGTGTGTGATATAATGGAGAACACTGTGTGATATAATGGGGTAGAGTGTGTGATATAATGGGGAACGCTGGGTGATATAATGGGGGTAGAGTGTGTGATATAATGGGGGTAGAGTGTGTGATATAATCGGCGTAGAGTGTGTGATATAATGGGGTAGAGTGTGGGATATAATGGGGGTAGAGCGTGTGATTTAATGGAGAACGCTGGGTGATATAATGAGGTAGAGTGTGTGATATAATGGAGAACGCTGGGTGATATGATGGGGTACAGTGCGTGATATAATGGAGAACGCTGGGTGATATAATGGGGTAGAGTGTGTGATATAATGGAGAACGCTGGGTGATATAATGGGGGTGGAGTGTGTGATATAATGGAGAACGCTGGGTGATATAATGGGGTAGAGTGTGTGATATAACGGGGGTAGAGTGTGTGATATAATGGAGAACGCTGGGTGATATAATGGGTAGCGTGTGTGATATAATGGAGAACGCTGGGTGATTTAATGGGGTAGAGTGTGTGATATAATGGGGGTAGAGTGTGTTATATAATGGGGTAGAGTGTGTGATATAATGGGGGAGGAGTATGTGATATAATGGAGAACGCTAGGTGATATAATGGGGTAGAGTGTGTGATATAATGGGAGTAGAGTTTGTGATATAATGGAGAACGCTGCGTGATATAATGCGGTAGAGGGTGTGATATAATGGAGAACGCTAGGTGATATAATGGGGTAGAGTGTGTGATATAATGGGGGTAGAGTGTGTCATATAATGGGGAACGCTGGGTGATATAATGGGGTAGAGTGTGTGATATAAAGGAGAACGCTGGGTGATATAATGGGGGTAGAGTGTGTGATATAATGGGGGTAGAGCGTGTGATTTAATGGAGAACGCTGGGTGACATAATGGGGTAGAGTGTGTGATATAATGGAGAACGCTGGGTGATATGATGGGGTACAGTGCGTGATATCATGGAGAACGCTGGGTGATATAATGGGGTAGAGTGTGTGATATAATGGAGAACCCTGGGTGATATAATGGGGGTGGAGTGTGTGATATAATGGAGAACGCTGGGTGATATAATGTGGTAGAGTGTGTGATATAACGGGGGTAGAGTGTGTGATATAATGGAGAACGCTGGGTGATATAATGGGTAGCGTGTGTGATATAATGGAGAACGCTGGGTGATTTAATGGGGCAGAGTTTGTGATATAATGGGGGTAGAGTGTGTTATATAATGGGGTAGAGTGTGTGATATAATGGGGGAGGAGTAAGTGATATAATGGAGAACGCTAGGTGATATAATGGGGTAGAGTGTGTGATATAATGGGGGTAGAGTTTGTGATATAATGGAGAACGCTGGGTGATATAATGCGGTAGAGGGTGTGATATAATGGAGAAAGCTAGGTGATATAATGGGGTAGAGTGTGTGATATAATGGGGTAGAGTGTGTCATATAATGGGGAACGCTGGGTGATATAATGGGGTAGAGTGTGTGATATAAAGGAGAACGCTGGGTGATATAATGGGGGTAGATAGTGTGATATAATGGAGAATACTGGGTGGTATAATGGGTGTAGAGTGTGTGATATAATGGAGGTGAAGTATGTGATATAATGGAGAATGCTGGGTGGTATAATGGGGGTAGAATGTGTGATATAATGGGGGTAGAGTGTGTGATTTAATGGTGAACGCTGGGTGATATAATGGGGTAGAGTGTGTGATATAATGGAGAACGCTGGGTGATATAATGGGGTAGAGTGTGTGATATAATGGAGATGGCTGGTTGATATAATGGGGTAGAGTGTGTGATATAATGGAGAACGCTGGGTGATATACTGGGGGTACAGTGTGTGATATAATGGAGAATGCTGGGTGATATAATGGGGGTAGTGTGTGATATAATTGGGTGGAGTATGTGATATAACGGAGAATGCTGGGTGATATAATAGGGTAGAGTGTGTGATATAATGGGGGTAGAGTGTGTGATATAATGGAGAACGCTGGGTGATATAATGCGGTAGAGGGTGTGATATAATGGAGAACGCTAGGTGATATAATGGGGTAGAGTGTGTGATATAATGGAGAACACTGTGTGATATAATGGGGTAGAGTGTGTGATATAATGGGGAACGCTGGGTGATATAATGGGGGTAGAGTGTGTGATATAATGGGGGTAGAGTGTGTGATATAATCGGCGTAGAGTGTGTGATATAATGGGGTAGAGTGTGGGATATAATGGGGGTAGAGCGTGTGATTTAATGGAGAACGCTGGGTGATATAATGGGGTAGAGTGTGTGATATAATGGAGAACGCTGGGTGATATGATGGGGTACAGTGCGTGATATAATGGAGAACGCTGGGTGATATAATGGGGTAGAGTGTGTGATATAATGGAGAACGCTGGGTGATATAATGGGGGTGGAGTGTGTGATATAATGGAGAACGCTGGGTGATATAATGGGGTAGAGTGTGTGATATAACGGGGGTAGAGTGTGTGATATAATGGAGAACGCTGGGTGATATAATGGGTAGCGTGTGTGATATAATGGAGAACGCTGGGTGATTTAATGGGGTAGAGTGTGTGATATAATGGGGGTAGAGTGTGTTATATAATGGGGTAGAGTGTGTGATATAATGGGGGAGGAGTATGTGATATAATGGAGAACGCTAGGTGATATAATGGGGTAGAGTGTGTGATATAATGGGAGTAGAGTTTGTGATATAATGGAGAACGCTGGGTGATATAATGCGGTAGAGGGTGTGATATAATGGAGAACGCTAGGTGATATAATGGGGTAGAGTGTGTGATATAATGGGGGTAGAGTGTGTCATATAATGGGGAACGCTGGGTGATATAATGGGGTAGAGTGTGTGATATAAAGGAGAACGCTGGGTGATATAATGGGGGTAGATAGTGTGATATAATGGAGAATACTGGGTGGTATAATGGGTGTAGAGTGTGTGATATAATGGAGGTGAAGTATGTGATATAATGGAGAATGCTGGGTGGTATAATGGGGGTAGAGTGTGTGATATAATGGGGGTAGAGTGTGTGATTTAATGGTGAACGCTGGGTGATATAATGGGGTAGAGTGTCTGATATAATGGAGAACGCTGGGTGATATAATGGGGTAGAGTGTGTGATATAATGGAGATGGCTGGTTGATATAATGGGGTAGAGTGTGTGATATAATGGAGAACGCTGGGTGATATAATGGGGTAGAGTGTGTGATATAATGGAGAACGCTGGGTGATATACTGGGGGTACAGGGTGTGATATAATGGAGAATGCTGGGTGATATAATGGGGGTAGTGTGTGATATAATTGGGTGGAGTATGTGATATAACGGAGAATGCTGGGTGATATAATAGGGTAGGGTGTGTGATATAATGGAGAACAGTGGGTGATATAATGGTGTAGAGTGTGTGATATAATGGAGAACTCTGGGTGATAGAATGGGGTAGAGATTGTGATATAATGGAGAACGCTGGGTGATATATTGGGGGTAGAGTGTGTGATATAATGGAGAACGCTGGGTGATATAATGGGGTAGAGAGTGTGATATAATGGAGAACGCTGGCTGATATAATGGGGGTAGGATGTGTGATATAATGGAGAACGCTGTGTGATATAATGGGGGTAGAGTGTGTGATATAATGGAGAACACTGGGTGATATAATGGGGTAGAGTGTGTGATATAATGGAGAGCGCTGGGTGATTTAATGGGGTAGAGTGTGTGATATAATGGGGGTAGAGTGTGTTATATAATGGGGTAGAGTGTGTGATATAATGGGGGAGGAGTATGTGATATAATGGAGAACGCTAGGTGATATAATGGGGTAGAGTGTGTGATATAATGGGGGTAGAGTGTGTGATATAATGGAGAACGCTGGGTGATATAATGCGGTAGAGGGTGTGATATAATGGAGAACGCTAGGTGATATAATGGGGTAGAGTGTGTGATATAATGGAGAACACTGTGTGATTTAATCGGGTAGAGTGTGTGATATAATGGGGAACGCTGGGTGATATAATGGGGGTAGAGTGTGTGATATAATGGGGGTAGAGTGTGTGATATAATCGGCGTAGAGTGTGTGATATAATGGGGTAGAGTGTGTGATATAATGGGGTAGTGTGTGATATCATGGGGTAGAGTGTGTGATATAATGGGGGTAGAGCGTGTGATTTAATGGAGAACGCTGGGTGATATAATGGGGTAGAGTGTGTGATATAATGGAGAACGCTGGGTGATATGATGGGTACAGTGCGTGATATAACGGAGAACGCTGGGTGATATAATGGGGTAGAGTGTGTGATATAACGGGGGTAGAGTGTGTGATATAATGGAGAACGCTGGGTGATATAATGGGTAGCGTGTGTGATATAATGGAGAACGCTGGGTGATTTAATGGGGTAGAGTGTGTGATATAATAAGGTAGAGTGTGTTATATAATGGGGTAGAGTGTGTGATTTAATGGTGAACGCTGGGTGATATAATGGGGTAGAGTGTGTGATATAATGGAGAACGCTGGGTGATATAATGGGGTAGAGTGTGTGAGATAATGGAGATGGCTGGTTGATATAATGGGGTAGAGTGTGTGATATAATGGAGAACGCTGGGTGATATAATGGGGTAGAGTGTGTGATATAATGGAGAACGCTGGGTGATATACTGGGGGTACAGTGTGTGATATAATGGAGAATGCTGGGTGATATAATGGGGGTAGTGTGTGATATAATTGGGTGGAGTATGTGATATAATGGAGAACGCTAGGTGATATAATGGGGTAGAGTGTGTGATATAATGGAGAGCGCTGGGTAATATAATCGGGGTAGAGTGTGTGATATAATGGAGAACGCTGGGTAATATAATGTGGTAGAGTGGGTGATATAATGGAGAACGGTGGGTGATATAAAGGGGGTCGAGTGTCTGATATAATGGAGAACGCTGGCTGATATAATGGGGTAGAGAGTGTGATATAATGGAGAACGCTGGCTGATATAATGGGGGTAGGATGTGTGATATAATGGAGAACGCTGTGTGATATAATGGGGGTAGAGTGTGTGATATAATGGAGAACACTGGGTGATATAATGGGGTAGAGTGTGTGATATAATGGAGAACTGTGGGTGATACAATCGGGTAGTCAGTGTGATATAATGGAGAACGCTGGGTGATATAAAGGGGATTGAGTGTGTGATATAATGGAGAACGCTGGGTGATATAATGGGGTAGAGAGTGTGATATAATGCAGAATGCTGGCTGATATAATGGGGTAGAGTGTGTGATATAATGAATAACGCTGTGTGATATAATTGGAGTAGAGTGTGTGATATAATGGGGTAGAGTGTGTGATATAATGGGGTAGAGTGTGTGATATAATGGGGAACGCTGGGTGATATAATGGGGTAGAGTGGGTGATATAATGGAGAACGCTGGGTGATATAATGGGTAGCGTGTGTGATATAATGGAGAAGGCTGGGTGATATAATGGGGTAGATTGTGTGCTATAATGGAGAACGCTGAGTGATATAATATGGTAGAGTGTGTGATATAATGGAGAACGCTAGGTGATATAATGGGGTAGAGTGTGTGATATAATGGAGAACGCTGGGTGATATAATGGGTAGCGTGTGTGATATAATGGAGAAAGCTGGGTGATATGATGGGGTACAGTGCGTGATATAATGGAGAATGCTGGGTGATATAATGGGGTAGAGTGTGTGATATAATGGAGAACGCTGGGTGATATAATGGGGGTAGAGTGTGTGATATAATGGAGAAAGCTGAGTGATATAATGGGGCAGAGTGTGTGATATAATGGAGAACACTGGCTGATATAATGGGGTAGAGTGTCTGATATAATGGAGAACGCTAGGTGATATAATGGGGTAGAGTGTGTGATATAATGAAGAACGCTGGGTGATATAATGGGTAGCGTGTGTGATATAATGGAGAACGCTTGGTGAAATAATGCGGGAAGAGTCTGTGATATAACGGAGAACGCTGGGTGATATAATAGGGTAGGGTGTGTGATATAATGGAGAACGCTAGGTGATATAATGGGGTAGAGTGTGGGATATAATGGAGAACAGTGGGTGATATAATGGTGTAGAGTGTGTGATATAATGGAGAACGCTGGGTGATAGAATGGGGTAGAGATTGTGATATAATGGAGAACGCTGGGTGATATAATGGGGGTAGAGTGTGTGATATAATGGAGAAGGCTGTGAGATATAATGGGGTAGAGTGTGTGATATAATGGAGAACGCTGGGTGTTATATTGCGGGTAGAGTCTGTGATATAACGTAGAACGCTGGTTGATATAATATGGTAGAGTGTGTGATATAATGGAGAACTCTGGGTGGTATAATGGCGGTAGAGTGTGTGATATAATTGAAGTGGAGTGTGTGATATAATGGAGAACGCTGGGTGATATAATATGGTAGAGTGTGTGATATAATGGAGAACGCTAGGTGATATAATGGGGTAGAGTGTGTGATATAATGGAGAACGCTGGGTGATATAATGGGTAGCGTGTGTGATATAATGGGGGTAGAGTGTGTTATATAATTGGGTAGAGTGTGTGATATAATGGGGGAGGAGTATGTGATATAATGGGGAACGCTGGGTGATATAATGGGGGTAGAGTGTGTGATATAATGGGGGTAGAGTGTGTGATATAATCGGCGTAGAGTGTGTGATATAATGGGGTAGAGTGTGTGATATAATGGGGTAGTGTGTGATATCATGGGGTAGAGAGTATGATATAATGGGGGTAGAGCGTGTGATTTAATGGAGAACGCTGGGTGATATAATGGGGTAGAGTGTGTGATATAATGGAGAACGCTGGGTGATATGATGGGGTACAGTGCTTGATATAATGGAGAACGCTGGGTGATATAATGGGGTAGAGTGTGTGATATAATGGAGAACGCTGGGTGATATAATGGGGGTGGAGAGTGTGATATAATGGAGAACGCTGGGTGATATAATGGGGTAGAGTGTGTGATATAACGGGGGTAGAGTGTGTGATATAATGGAGAACGCTGGGTGATATAATGGGTAGCGTGTGTGATATAATGGAGAACGCTGGGTGATTTAATGTGGTAGAGTGTGTGATATAATGGGGGTAGAGTGTGTTATATAATGGGGTAGAGTGTGTGATATAATGGGGGAGGAGTATGTGATATAATGGAGAATGCTAGGTGATATAATGGGGTAGAGTGTGTGATATAATGGGGGTAGAGTGTGTGATATAATGGAGAACGCTGGGTGATATAATGCGGTAGAGGGTGTGATATAATGGAGAACGCTGCGTGATTTAATGGGGTAGAGTGTGTGATATAATGGGGGTAGAGTGTGTTATATAATGGGGTAGAGTGTGTGATATAATGGGGGTAGATAGTGTGATATAATGGAGAATACTGGGTGGTATAATGGGGGTAGAGTGTGTGATATAATGGAGGTGAAGTATGTGATATAATGGAGAATGCTGGGTGGTATAATGGGGGTAGAGTGTGTGATTTAATGGTGAACGCTGGGTGATATAATGGGGTAGAGTGTGTGATATAATGGAGAACGCTGGGTGATATAATGGGGTAGAGTGTGTGATATAATGGAGATGGCTGGTTGATATAATGGGGTAGAGTGTGTGATATAATGGAGAACGCTGGGTGATATAATGGGGTAGAGTGTGTGATATAATGGAGAACGCTGGGTGATATACCGGGGGTACAGTGTGTGATATAATGGAGAATGCTGGGTGATATAATGGGGGTAGTTTGTGATATAATTGGGTGGAGTATGTGATATAACGGAGAATGCTGGGTGATATAATAGGGTAGGGTGTGTGATATAATGGAGAACGCTAGGTGATATAATGGGGTAGAGTGTGGGATATAATGGAGAACAGTGGGTGATATAATGGTGTAGAGTGTGTGATATAATGGAGAACGCTGGGTGATAGAATGGGGTAGAGATTGTGATATAATGGAGAACGCTGGGTGATATATTGGGGGTAGAGTGTGTGATATAATGGAGAACGCTGGGTGATATAATGGGGTAGAGAGTGTGATATAATGGAGAACGCTGGCTGATATAATGGGGGTAGGATGTGTGATATAATGGAGAACGCTGTGTGATATAATGGGGGTAGAGTGTGTGATATAATGGAGAACACTGGGTGATATAATGGGGTAGAGTGTGTGATATAATGGAGTACGGTGGGTGATACAATGGGGTAGTCAGTGTGATATAATGGAGAACGCTGTGTGATATAAAGGGGATTGAGTGTGTGATATAATGGAGAACGCTGGGTGATATAATGATATAATGGGGTAGAGAGTGTGATATAATGGAGAACGCTAGGTGATATAATGGGGTAGAGTGTGTGATATAATGGAGAACGCTGGGTGATATAATGGGTAGCGTGTGTGATATAATGGAGAAAGCTGGGTGATATGATGGGGTACAGTGCGTGATATAATGGAGAATGCTGGGTGATATAATGGGGTAGAGTGTGTGATATAATGGAGAACGCTGGGTGATATAATGGGGGTAGAGTGTGTGATATAATGGAGAAAGCTGAGTGATATAATGGGGCAGAGTGTGTGATATAATGGAGAACACTGGCTGATATAATGGGGTAGAGTGTCTGATATAATGGAGAACGCTAGGTGATATAATGGGGTAGAGTGTGTGATATAATGAAGAACGCTGGGTGATATAATGGGTAGCGTGTGTGATATAATGGAGAACGCTTGGTGAAATAATGCGGGAAGAGTCTGTGATATAACGGAGAACGCTGGGTGATATAATAGGGTAGGGTGTGTGATATAATGGAGAACGCTAGGTGATATAATGGGGTAGAGTGTGGGATATAATGGAGAACAGTGGGTGATATAATGGTGTAGAGTGTGTGATATAATGGAGAACGCTGGGTGATAGAATGGGGTAGAGATTGTGATATAATGGAGAACGCTGGGTGATATAATGGGGGTAGAGTGTGTGATATAATGGAGAAGGCTGTGAGATATAATGGGGTAGAGTGTGTGATATAATGGAGAACGCTGAGTGTTATATTGCGGGTAGAGTCTGTGATATAACGTAGAACGCTGGTTGATATAATATGGTAGAGTGTGTGATATAATGGAGAACTCTGGGTGGTATAATGGCGGTAGAGTGTGTGATATAATTGAAGTGGAGTGTGTGATATAATGGAGAACGCTGGGTGATATAATATGGTAGAGTGTGTGATATAATGGAGAACGCTAGGTGATATAATGGGGTAGAGTGTGTGATATAATGGAGAACGCTGGGTGATATAATGGGTAGCGTGTGTGATATAATGGGGGTAGAGTGTGTTATATAATTGGGTAGAGTGTGTGATATAATGGGGGAGGAGTATGTGATATAATGGGGAACGCTGGGTGATATAATGGGGGTAGAGTGTGTGATATAATGGGGGTAGAGTGTGTGATATAATCGGCGTAGAGTGTGTGATATAATGGGGTAGAGTGTGTGATATAATGGGGAAGTGTGTGATATCATGGGGTAGAGAGTGTGATATAATGGGGGTAGAGCGTGTGATTTAATGGAGAACGCTGGGTGATATAATGGGGTAGAGTGTGTGATATAATGGAGAACGCTGGGTGATATGATGGGGTACAGTGCTTGATATAATGGAGAACGCTGGGTGATATAATGGGGTAGAGTGTGTGATATAATGGAGAACGCTGGGTGATATAATGGGGGTGGAGAGTGTGATATAATGGAGAACGCTGGGTGATATAATGGGGTAGAGTGTGTGATATAACGGGGGTAGAGTGTGTGATATAATGGAGAACGCTGGGTGATATAATGGGTAGCGTGTGTGATATAATGGAGAACGCTGGGTGATTTAATGTGGTAGAGTGTGTGATATAATGGGGGTAGAGTGTGTTATATAATGGGGTAGAGTGTGTGATATAATGGGGGAGGAGTATGTGATATAATGGAGAATGCTAGGTGATATAATGGGGTAGAGTGTGTGATATAATGGGGGTAGAGTGTGTGATATAATGGAGAACGCTGGGTGATATAATGCGGTAGAGGGTGTGATATAATGGAGAACGCTGCGTGATTTAATGGGGTAGAGTGTGTGATATAATGGGGGTAGAGTGTGTTATATAATGGGGTAGAGTGTGTGATATAATGGGGGTAGATAGTGTGATATAATGGAGAATACTGGGTGGTATAATGGGGGTAGAGTGTGTGATATAATGGAGGTGAAGTATGTGATATAATGGAGAATGCTGGGTGGTATAATGGGGGTAGAGTGTGTGATTTAATGGTGAACGCTGGGTGATATAATGGGGTAGAGTGTGTGATATAATGGAGAACGCTGGGTGATATAATGGGGTAGAGTGTGTGATATAATGGAGATGGCTGGTTGATATAATGGGGTAGAGTGTGTGATATAATGGAGAACGCTGGGTGATATAATGGGGTAGAGTGTGTGATATAATGGAGAACGCTGGGTGATATACCGGGGGTACAGTGTGTGATATAATGGAGAATGCTGGGTGATATAATGGGGGTAGTTTGTGATATAATTGGGTGGAGTATGTGATATAACGGAGAATGCTGGGTGATATAATAGGGTAGGGTGTGTGATATAATGGAGAACGCTAGGTGATATAATGGGGTAGAGTGTGGGATATAATGGAGAACAGTGGGTGATATAATGGTGTAGAGTGTGTGATATAATGGAGAACGCTGGGTGATATATTGGGGGTAGAGTGTGTGATATAATGGAGAACGCTGGGTGATATAATGGGGTAGAGAGTGTGATATAATGGAGAACGCTGGCTGATATAATGGGGGTAGGATGTGTGATATAATGGAGAACGCTGTGTGATATAATGGGGGTAGAGTGTGTGATATAATGGAGAACACTGGGTGATATAATGGGGTAGAGTGTGTGATATAATGGAGTACGGTGGGTGATACAATGGGGTAGTCAGTGTGATATAATGGAGAACGCTGTGTGATATAAAGGGGATTGAGTGTGTGATATAATGGAGAACGCTGGGTGATATAATGGGGTAGAGTGTGTGATATAATGGAGAAGGCTGGGTGATATAATGGGGTAGAGTGTGTGATACAATGGAGAACGCTGGGTGATATAATGGGGTAGAGTGTGTGCTATAATGGAGAACACTGAGTGATATAATGGGGTAGAGTGTGTGCTATAATGGAGAACACTGGGTGATATGATGGGGTACAGTGCGTGATATAATGGAGAATGCTGGGTGATATAATGGGGTAGAGTGTGTGATATAATGCAGAACGCTGGGTGATATAATGGGGTAGAGAGTGTGATATAATGGAGAACGCTGGCTGATATAATGGGGGTAGGATGTGTGATATAATGGAGAACGCTGTGTGATATAATGGGGGTAGAGTGTGTGATATAATAGAGAACACTGGGTGATATAATGGGGTAGAGTGTGTGATATAATGGAGAACGGTGGGTGATACAATGGGGTAGTCAGTGTGATATAATGGAGAACGCTGGGTGATATAAAGGGGATTGAGTGTGTGATATAATGGAGAACGCTGGGTGATATAATGGGGTAGAGTTTGTGATATAATGGAGAAGGCTGGGTGATATAATGGGGGTAGGATGTGTGATATAATGAAGAACGCTGGGTGATATAATGGGTAGCGTGTGTGATATAATGGAGAACGCTTGGTGAAATAATGCGGGAAGAGTCTGTGATATAACGGAGAACGCTGGGTGATATAATAGGGTAGGGTGTGTGATATAATGGAGAACGCTAGGTGATATAATGGGGTAGAGTGTGGGATATAATGGAGAACAGTGGGTGATATAATGGTGTAGAGTGTGTGATATAATGGAGAACGCTGGGTGATAGAATGGGGTAGAGATTGTGATATAATGGAGAACGCTGGGTGATATAATGGGGGTAGAGTGTGTGATATAATGGAGAAGGCTGTGAGATATAATGGGGTAGAGTGTGTGATATAATGGAGAACGCTGGGTGTTATATTGCGGGTAGAGTCTGTGATATAACGTAGAACGCTGGTTGATATAATATGGTAGAGTGTGTGATATAATGGAGAACTCTGGGTGGTATAATGGCGGTAGAGTGTGTGATATAATTGAAGTGGAGTGTGTGATATAATGGAGAACGCTGGGTGATATAATATGGTAGAGTGTGTGATATAATGGAGAACGCTAGGTGATATAATGGGGTAGAGTGTGTGATATAATGGAGAACGCTGGGTGATATAATGGGTAGCGTGTGTGATATAATGGGGGTAGAGTGTGTTATATAATTGGGTAGAGTGTGTGATATAATGGGGGAGGAGTATGTGATATAATGGAGAACGCTAGTTGATATAATGGGGTAGAGTGTGTGATATAATGGGGGTAGAGTGTGTGATATAATGGAGAACGCTGGGTGATATAATGCGGTAGAGGGTGTGATATAATTGAGAACGCTAGGTGATATAATGGGGTAGAGTGTGTGATATAATGGAGAACACTGTGTGATATAATGGGGTAGAGTGTGTGATATAATGGGGAACGCTGGGTGATATAATGGGGGTAGAGTGTGTGATATAATGGGGGTAGAGTGTGTGATATACTCGGCGTAGAGTGTGTGATATAATGGGGTAGAGTGTGTGATATAATGGGGTAGTGTGTGATATCATGGGGTAGAGAGTGTGATATAATGGGGGTAGAGCGTGTGATTTAATGGAGAACGCTGGGTGATATAATGGGGTAGAGTGTGTGATATAATGGAGAACGCTGGGTGATATGATGGGGTACAGTGCGTGATATAATGGAGAACGCTGGGTGATATAATGGGGTAGAGTGTGTGATATAATGGAGAACGCTGGGTGATATAATGGGGGTGGAGTGTGTGATATAATGGAGAACGCTGGGTGATATAATGGGGTAGAGTGTGTGATATAACGGGGGTAGAGTGTGTGATATAATGGAGAACGCTGGGTGATATAATGGGTAGCGTGTGTGATATAATGGAGAACGCTGGGTGATTTAATGTGGTAGAGTGTGTGATATAATGGGGGTAGAGTGTGTTATATAATGGGGTAGAGTGTGTGATATAATGGGGGAGGAGTATGTGATATAATGGAGAATGCTAGGTGATATAATGGGGTAGAGTGTGTGATATAATGGGGGTAGAGTGTGTGATATAATGGAGAACGCTGGGTGATATAATGCGGTAGAGGGTGTGATATAATGGAGAACGCTGGGTGATTTAATGGGGTAGCGTGTGTGATATAATGGGGGTAGAGTGTGTTATATAATGGGGTAGAGTGTGTGATATAATGGGGGTAGATAGTGTGATATAATGGAGAATACTGGGTGGTATAATGGGGGTAGAGTGTGTGATATAATGGAGGTGAAGTATGTGATATAATGGAGAATGCTGGGTGGTATAATGGGGGTAGAGTGTGTGATATAATGGGGGTAGAGTGTGTGATTTAATGGTGAACGCTGGGTGATATAATGGGTTAGAGTGTGTGATATAATGGAGAACGCTGGGTGATATAATGGGGTAGAGTGTGTGATATAATGGAGATGGCTGGTTGATATAATGGGGTAGAGTGTGTGATATAATGGAGAACGCTGGGTGATATAATGGGATAGAGTGTGTGATATAATGGAGAACGCTGGGTGATATACCGGGGGTACAGTGTGTGATATAATGGAGAATGCTGGGTGATATAATGGGGGTAGTTTGTGATATAATTGGGTGGAGTATGTGATATAACGGAGAATGCTGGGTGATATAATAGGGTAGGGTGTGTGATATAATGGAGAACGCTAGGTGATATAATGGGGTAGAGTGTGGGATATAATGGAGAACAGTGGGTGATATAATGGTGTAGAGTGTGTGATATAATGGAGACCGCTGGGTGATAGAATGGGGTAGAGATTGTGATATAATGGAGAACGCTGGGTGATATATTGGGGGTAGAGTGTGATATAATGGAGAACGCTGGGTGATATAATGGGGTAGAGAGTGTGATATAATGGAGAACGCTGGCTGATATAATGGGGGTAGGATGTGTGATATAATGGAGAACACTGGGTGATATAATGGGGTAGAGTGTGTGATATAATGGAGTACGGTGGGTGATACAATGGGGTAGTCAGTGTGATATAATGGAGAACGCTGTGTGATATAAAGGGGATTGAGTGTGTGATATAATGGAGAACGCTGGGTGATATAATGGGGTAGAGTGTGTGATATAATGGAGAAGGCTGGGTGATATAATGGGGTAGAGTGTGTGATACAATGGAGAACGCTGGGTGATATAATGGGGTAGAGTGTGTGCTATAATGGAGAACACTGGGTGATATAATGGGGTAGAGTGTGTGCTATAATGGAGAACACTGGCTGATATGATGGGGTACAGTGCGTGATATAATGGAGAATGCTGGTTGATATAATGGGGTAGAGTGTGTGATATAATGCAGAACGCTGGGTGATATAATGGGGTAGAGAGTGTGATATAATGGAGAACGCTGGCTGATATAATGGGGGTAGGATGTGTGATATAATGGAGAACGCTGTGTGATATAATGGGGGTAGAGTGTGTGATATAATAGAGAACACTGGGTGATATAATGGGGTAGAGTGTGTGATATAATGGGGGTAGAGTGTGTGATATAATGGAGAACGCTGGGTGATATAATGCGGTAGAGGGTGTGATATAATGGAGAACGCTGGGTGATTTAATGGGGTAGAGTGTGTGATATAATGGGGGTAGAGTGTGTTATATAATGGGGTAGAGTGTGTGATATAATGGGGGTAGATAGTGTGATATAATGGAGAATACTGGGTGGTATAATGGGGGTAGAGTGTGTGATATAATGGAGGTGAAGTATGTGATATAATGGAGAATGCTGGGTGGTATAATGGGGGTAGAGTGTGTGATTTAATGGTGAACGCTGGGTGATATAATGGGGTAGAGTGTGTGATATAATGGAGAACGCTGGGTGATATAATGGGGTAGAGTGTGTGATATAATGGAGATGGCTGGTTGATATAATGGGGTAGAGTGTGTGATATAATGGAGAACGCTGGGTGATATAATGGGATAGAGTGTGTGATATAATGGAGAACGCTGGGTGATATACCGGGGGTACAGTGTGTGATATAATGGAGAATGCTGGGTGATATAATGGGGGTAGTTTGTGATATAATTGGGTGGAGTATGTGATATAACGGAGAATGCTGGGTGATATAATAGGGTAGGGTGTGTGATATAATGGAGAACGCTAGGTGATATAATGGGGTAGAGTGTGGGATATAATGGATAACAGTGGGTGATATAATGGTGTAGAGTGTGTGATATAATGGAGACCGCTGGGTGATAGAATGGGGTAGAGATTGTGATATAATGGAGAACGCTGGGTGATATATTGGGGGTAGAGTGTGATATAATGGAGAACGCTGGGTGATATAATGGGGTAGAGAGTGTGATATAATGGAGAACGCTGGCTGATATAATGGGGGTAGGATGTGTGATATAATGGAGAACACTGGGTGATATAATGGGGTAGAGTGTGTGATATAATGGAGTACGGTGGGTGATACAATGGGGTAGTCAGTGTGATATAATGGAGAACGCTGTGTGATATAAAGGGGATTGAGTGTGTGATATAATGGAGAACGCTGGGTGATATAATGGGGTAGAGTGTGTGATATAATGGAGAAGGCTGGGTGATATAATGGGGTAGAGTGTGTGATACAATGGAGAACGCTGGGTGATATAATGGGGTAGAGTGTGTGCTATAATGGAGAACACTGGGTGATATAATGGGGTAGAGTGTGTGCTATAATGGAGAACACTGGCTGATATGATGGGGTACAGTGCGTGATATAATGGAGAATGCTGGTTGATATAATGGGGTAGAGTGTGTGATATAATGCAGAACGCTGGGTGATATAATGGGGTAGAGAGTGTGATATAATGGAGAACGCTGGCTGATATAATGGGGGTAGGATGTGTGATATAATGGAGAACGCTGTGTGATATAATGGGGGTAGAGTGTGTGATATAATAGAGAACACTGGGTGATATAATGGGGTAGAGTGTGTGATATAATGGGGGTAGAGTGTGTGATATAATGGAGAACGCTGGGTGATATAATGCGGTAGAGGGTGTGATATAATGGAGAACGCTGGGTGATTTAATGGGGTAGAGTGTGTGATATAATGGGGGTAGAGTGTGTTATATAATGGGGTAGAGTGTGTGATATAATGGGGGTAGATAGTGTGATATAATGGAGAATACTGGGTGGTATAATGGGGGTAGAGTGTGTGATATAATGGAGGTGAAGTATGTGATATAATGGAGAATGCTGGGTGGTATAATGGGGGTAGAGTGTGTGATTTAATGGTGAACGCTGGGTGATATAATGGGGTAGAGTGTGTGATATAATGGAGAACGCTGGGTGATATAATGGGGTAGAGTGTGTTGTATAATGGAGATGGCTGGTTGATATAATGGGGTAGAGTGTGTGATATAATGGAGAACGCTGGGTGATATAATGGGGTAGAGTGTGTGATATAATGGAGAACGCTGGGTGATATACCGGGGGTACAGTGTGTGATATAATGGAGAATGCTGGGTGATATAATGGGGGTAGTTTGTGATATAATTGGGTGGAGTATGTGATATAACGGAGAATGCTGGGTGATATAATAGGGTAGGGTGTGTGATATAATGGAGAACGCTAGGTGATATAATGGGGTAGAGTGTGGGATATAATGGAGAACAGTGGGTGATATAATGGTGTAGAGTGTGTGATATAATGGAGAACGCTGGGTGATAGAATGGGGTAGAGATTGTGATATAATGGAGAACGCTGGGTGATATATTGGGGGTAGAGTGTGTGATATAATGGAGAACGCTGGGTGATATAATGGGGTAGAGAGTGTGATATAATGGAGAACGCTGGCTGATATAATGGGGGTAGGATGTGTGATATAATGGAGAACGCTGTGTGATATAATGGGGGTAGAGTGTGTGATATAATGGAGAACACTGGGTGATATAATGGGGTAGAGTGTGTGATATAATGGAGTACGGTGGGTGATACAATGGGGTAGTCAGTGTGATATAATGGAGAACGCTGTGTGATATAAAGGGGATTGAGTGTGTGATATAATGGAGAACGCTGGGTGATATAATGGGGTAGAGTGTGTGATATAATGGAGAAGGCTGGGTGATATAATGGGGTAGAGTGTGTGATACAATGGAGAACGCTGGGTGATATAATGGGGTAGAGTGTGTGCTATAATGGAGAACACTGGGTGATATAATGGGGTAGAGTGTGTGCTATAATGGAGAACACTGGGTGATATGATGGGGTACAGTGCGTGATATAATGGAGAATGCTGGGTGATATAATGGGGTAGAGTGTGTGATATAATGCAGAACGCTGGGTGATATAATGGGGTAGAGAGTGTGATATAATGGAGAACGCTGGCTGATATAATGGGGGTAGGATGTGTGATATAATGGAGAACGCTGTGTGATATAATGGGGGTAGAGTGTGTGATATAATAGAGAACACTGGGTGATATAATGGGGTAGAGTGTGTGATATAATGGAGAACGGTGGGTGATACAATGGGGTAGTCAGTGTGATATAATGGAGAACGCTGGGTGATATAAAGGGGATTGAGTGTGTGATATAATGGAGAACGCTGGGTGATATAATGGGGTAGAGTGTGTGATATAATGGAGAAGGCTGGGTGATATAATGGGGGTAGGATGTGTGATATAATGAAGAACGCTGGGTGATATAATGGGTAGCGTGTGTGATATAATGGAGAACGCTTGGTGAAATAATGCGGGAAGAGTCTGTGATATAACGGAGAACGCTGGGTGATATAATAGGGTAGGGTGTGTGATATAATGGAGAACGCTAGGTGATATAATGGGGTAGAGTGTGGGATATAATGGAGAACAGTGGGTGATATAATGGTGTAGAGTGTGTGATATAATGGAGAACGCTGGGTGATAGAATGGGGTAGAGATTGTGATATAATGGAGAACGCTGGGTGATATAATGGGGGTAGAGTGTGTGATATAATGGAGAAGGCTGTGAGATATAATGGGGTAGAGTGTGTGATATAATGGAGAACGCTGGGTGTTATATTGCGGGTAGAGTCTGTGATATAACGTAGAACGCTGGTTGATATAATATGGTAGAGTGTGTGATATAATGGAGAACTCTGGGTGGTATAATGGCGGTAGAGTGTGTGATATAATTGAAGTGGAGTGTGTGATATAATGGAGAACGCTGGGTGATATAATATGGTAGAGTGTGTGATATAATGGAGAACGCTAGGTGATATAATGGGGTAGAGTGTGTGATATAATGGAGAACGCTGGGTGATATAATGGGTAGCGTGTGTGATATAATGGGGGTAGAGTGTGTTATATAATTGGGTAGAGTGTGTGATATAATGGGGGAGGAGTATGTGATATAATGGAGAACGCTAGTTGATATAATGGGGTAGAGTGTGTGATATAATGGGGGTAGAGTGTGTGATATAATGGAGAACGCTGGGTGATATAATGCGGTAGAGGGTGTGATATAATGGAGAACGCTAGGTGATATAATGGGGTAGAGTGTGTGATATAATGGAGAACACTGTGTGATATAATGGGGTAGAGTGTGTGATATAATGGGGAACGCTGGGTGATATAATGGGGGTAGAGTGTGTGATATAATGGGGGTAGAGTGTGTGATATAATCGGCGTAGAGTGTGTGATATAATGGGGTAGAGTGTGTGATATAATGGGGTAGTGTGTGATATCATGGGGTAGAGAGTGTGATATAATGGGGGTAGAGCGTGTGATTTAATGGAGAACGCTGGGTGATATAATGGGGTAGAGTGTGTGATATAATGGAGAACGCTTGGTGATATGATGGGGTACAGTGCGTGATATAATGGAGAACGCTGGGTGATATAATGGGGTAGAGTGTGTGATATAATGGAGAACGCTGGGTGATATAATGGGGGTGGAGTGTGTGATATAATGGAGAACGCTGGGTGATATAATGGGGTAGAGTGTGTGATATAACGGGGGTAGAGTGTGTGATATAATGGAGAACGCTGGGTGATATAATGGGTAGCGTGTGTGATATAATGGAGAACGCTGGGTGATTTAATGTGGTAGAGTGTGTGATATAATGGGGGTAGAGTGTGTTATATAATGGGGTAGAGTGTGTGATATAATGGGGGAGGAGTATGTGATATAATGGAGAATGCTAGGTGATATAATGGGGTAGAGTGTGTGATATAATGGGGGTAGAGTGTGTGATATAATGGAGAACGCTGGGTGATATAATGCGGTAGAGGGTGTGATATAATGGAGAACGCTGGGTGATTTAATGGGGTAGAGTGTGTGATATAATGGGGGTAGAGTGTGTTATATAATGGGGTAGAGTGTGTGATATAATGGGGGTAGATAGTGTGATATAATGGAGAATACTGGGTGGTATAATGGGGGTAGAGTGTGTGATATAATGGAGGTGAAGTATGTGATATAATGGAGAATGCTGGGTGGTATAATGGGGGTAGAGTGTGTGATATAATGGGGGTAGAGTGTGTGATTTAATGGTGAACGCTGGGTGATATAATGGGGTAGAGTGTGTGATATAATGGAGAACGCTGGGTGATATAATGGGGTAGAGTGTGTGATATAATGGAGATGGCTGGTTGATATAATGGGGTAGAGTGTGTGATATAATGGAGAACGCTGGGTGATATAATGGGGTAGAGTGTGTGATATAATGGAGAACGCTGGGTGATATACCGGGGGTACAGTGTGTGATATAATGGAGAATGCTGGGTGATATAATGGGGGTAGTTTGTGATATAATTGGGTGGAGTATGTGATATAACGGAGAATGCTGGGTGATATAATAGGGTAGGGTGTGTGATATAATGGAGAACGCTAGGTGATATAATGGGGTAGAGTGTGGGATATAATGGAGAACAGTGGGTGATATAATGGTGTAGAGTGTGTGATATAATGGAGAACGCTGGGTGATAGAATGGGGTAGAGATTGTGATATAATGGAGAACGCTGGGTGATATATTGGGGGTAGAGTGTGTGATATAATGGAGAACGCTGGGTGATATAATGGGGTAGAGAGTGTGATATAATGGAGAACGCTGGCTGATATAATGGGGGTAGGATGTGTGATATAATGGAGAACGCTGTGTGATATAATGGGGGTAGAGTGTGTGATATAATGGAGAACACTGGGTGATATAATGGGGTAGAGTGTGTGATATAATGGAGTACGGTGGGTGATACAATGGGGTAGTCAGTGTGATATAATGGAGAACGCTGTGTGATATAAAGGGGATTGAGTGTGTGATATAATGGAGAACGCTGGGTGATATAATGGGGTAGAGTGTGTGATATAATGGAGAAGGCTGGGTGATATAATGGGGTAGAGTGTGTGATACAATGGAGAACGCTGGGTGATATAATGGGGTAGAGTGTGTGCTATAATGGAGAACACTGGGTGATATAATGGGGTAGAGTGTGTGCTATAATGGTGAACACTGGGTGATATGATGGGGTACAGTGCGTGATATAATGGAGAATGCTGGTTGATATAATGGGGTAGAGTGTGTGATATAATGCAGAACGCTGGGTGATATAATGGGGTAGAGAGTGTGATATAATGGAGAACGCTGGCTGATATAATGGGGGTAGGATGTGTGATATAATGGAGAACGCTGTGTGATATAATGGGGGTAGAGTGTGTGATATAATAGAGAACACTGGGTGATATAATGGGGTAGAGTGTGTGATATAATGGAGAACGGTGGGTGATACAATGGGGTAGTCAGTGTGATATAATGGAGAACGCTGGGTGATATAAAGGGGATTGAGTGTGTGATATAATGGAGAACGCTGGGTGATATAATGGGGTAGAGTGTGTGATATAATGGAGAAGGCTGGGTGATATAATGGGGGTAGGATGTGTGATATAATGAAGAACGCTGGGTGATATAATGGGTAGCGTGTGTGATATAATGGAGAACGCTTGGTGAAATAATGCGGGAAGAGTCTGTGATATAACGGAGAACGCTGGGTGATATAATAGGGTAGGGTGCGTGATATAATGGAGAACGCTAGGTGATATAATGGGGTAGAGTGTGGGATATAATGGAGAACAGTGGGTGATATAATGGTGTAGAGTGTGTGATATAATGGAGAACGCTGGGTGATAGAATGGGGTAGAGATTGTGATATAATGGAGAACGCTGGGTGATATAATGGGGGTAGAGTGTGTGATATAATGGAGAAGGCTGTGAGATATAATGGGGTAGAGTGTGTGATATAATGGAGAACGCTGGGTGTTATATTGCGGGTAGAGTCTGTGATATAACGTAGAACGCTGGTTGATATAATATGGTAGAGTGTGTGATATAATGGAGAACTGGGTGGTATAATGGCGGTAGAGTGTGTGATATAATTGAAGTGGAGTGTGTGATATAATGGAGAACGCTGGGTGATATAATATGGTAGAGTGTGTGATATAATGGAGAACGCTAGGTGATATAATGGGGTAGAGTGTGTGATATAATGGAGAACGCTGGGTGATATAATGGGTAGCGTGTGTGATATAATGGGGGTAGAGTGTGTTATATAATTGGGTAGAGTGTGTGATATAATGGGGGAGGAGTATGTGATATAATGGAGAACGCTAGTTGATATAATGGGGTAGAGTGTGTGATATAATGGGGGTAGAGTGTGTGATATAATGGAGAACGCTGGGTGATATAATGCGGTAGAGGGTGTGATATAATGGAGAACGCTAGGTGATATAATGGGGTAGAGTGTGTGATATAATGGAGAACACTGTGTGATATAATGGGGTAGAGTGTGTGATATAATGTGGAACGCTGGGTGATATAATGGGGGTAGAGTGTGTGATATAATGGGGGTAGAGTGTGTGATATAATCGGCGTAGAGTGTGTGATATAATGGGGTAGAGTGTGTGATATAATGGGGTAGTGTGTGATATCATGGGGTAGAGAGTGTGATATAATGGGGGTAGAGCGTGTGATTTAATGGAGAACGCTGGGTGATATAATGGGGTAGAGTGTGTGATATAATGGAGAACGCTGGGTGATATGATGGGGTACAGTGCGTGATATAATGGAGAACGCTGGGTGATATAATGGGGTAGAGTGTGTGATATAATGGAGAACGCTGGGTGATATAATGGGGGTGGAGTGTGTGATATAATGGAGAACGCTGGGTGATATAATGGGGTAGAGTGTGTGATGTAACGGGGGTAGAGTGTGTGATATAATGGAGAACGCTGGGTGATATAATGGGTAGCGTGTGTGATATAATGGAGAACGCTGGGTGATTTAATGTGGTAGAGTGTGTGATATAATGGGGGTAGAGTGTGTTATATAATGGGGTAGAGTGTGTGATATAATGGGGGAGGAGTATGTGATATAATGGAGAATGCTAGGTGATATAATGGGGTAGAGTGTGTGATATAATGGGGGTAGAGTGTGTGATATAATGGAGAACGCTGGGTGATATAATGCGGTAGAGGGTGTGATATAATGGAGAACGCTGGGTGATTTAATGGGGTAGAGTGTGTGATATAATGGGGGTAGAGTGTGTTATATAATGGGGTAGAGTGTGTGATATAATGGGGGTAGATAGTGTGATATAATGGAGAATACTTGGTGGTATAATGGGGGTAGAGTGTGTGATATAATGGAGGTGAAGTATGTGATATAATGGAGAATGCTGGGTGGTATAATGGGGGTAGAGTGTGTGATATAATGGGGGTAGAGTGTGTGATTTAATGGTGAACGCTGGGTGATATAATGGGGTAGAGTGTGTGATATAATGGAGAACGCTGGGTGATATAATGGGGTAGAGTGTGTGATATAATGGAGATGGCTGGTTGATATAATGGGGTAGAGTGTGTGATATAATGGAGAACGCTGGGTGATATAATGGGGTAGAGTGTGTGATATAATGGAGAACGCTGGGTGATATACCGGGGGTACAGTGTGTGATATAATGGAGAATGCTGGGTGATATAATGGGGGTAGTGTGTGATATAATTGGGTGGAGTATGTGATATAACGGAGAATGCTGGGTGATATAATAGGGTAGGGTGTGTGATATAATGGAGAACGCTAGGTGATATAATGGGGTAGAGTGTGGGATATAATGGAGAACAGTGGGTGATATAATGGTGTAGAGTGTGTGATATAATGGAGAACGCTGGGTGATAGAATGGGGTAGAGATTGTGATATAATGGAGAACGCTGGGTGATATATTGGGGGTAGAGTGTGTGATATAATGGAGAACGCTGGGTGATATAATGGGGTAGAGAGTGTGATATAATGGAGAACGCTGGCTGATATAATGGGGGTAGGATGTGTGATATAATGGAGAACGCTGTGTGATATAATGGGGGTAGAGTGTGTGATATAATGGAGAACACTGGGTGATATAATGGGGTAGAGTGTGTGATATAATGGAGAACGGTGGGTGATACAATGGGGTAGTCAGTGTGATATAATGGAGAACGCTGTGTGATATAAAGGGGATTGAGTGTGTGATATAATGGAGAACGCTGGGTGATATAATGGGGTAGAGTGTGTGATATAATGGAGAAGGCTGGGTGATATAATGGGGTAGAGTGTGTGATACAATGGAGAACGCTGGGTGATATAATGGGGTAGAGTGTGTGCTATAATGGAGAACACTGGGTGATATAATGGGGTAGAGTGTGTGCTATAATGGAGAACACTGGGTGATATGATGGGGTACAGTGCGTGATATAATGGAGAATGCTGGGTAATATAATGGGGTAGAGTGTGTGATATAATGGAGAACGCTGGGTGATATAATGGGGTAGAGAGTGTGATATAATGGAGAACGCTGGCTGATATAATGGGGGTAGGATGTGTGATATAATTGAGAACGCTGTGTGATATAATGGGGGTAGAGTGTGTGATATAATAGAGAACACTGGGTGATATAATGGGGTAGAGTGTGTGATATAATGGAGAACGGTGGGTGATACAATGGGGTAGTCAGTGTGATATAATGGAGAACGCTGGGTGATATAAAGGGGATTGAGTGTGTGATATAATGGAGAACGCTGGGTGATATAATGGGGTAGAGTGTGTGATATAATGGAGAAGGCTGGGTGATATAATGGGGGTAGGATGTGTGATATAATGAAGAACGCTGGGTGATATAATGGGTAGCGTGTGTGATATAATGGAGAACGCTTGGTGAAATAATGCGGGAAGAGTCTGTGATATAACGGAGAACGCTGGGTGATATAATAGGGTAGGGTGTGTGATATAATGGAGAACGCTAGGTGATATAATGGGGTAGAGTGTGGGATATAATGGAGAACAGTGGGTGATATAATGGTGCAGAGTGTGTGATATAATGGGGGAGGAGTATGTGATATAATGGAGAATGCTAGGTGATATAATGGGGTAGAGTGTGTGATATAATGGGGGTAGAGTGTGTGATATAATGGAGAACGCTGGGTGAGATAATGCGGTAGAGGGTGTGATATAATGGAGAACGCTGGGTGATTTAATGGGGTAGAGTGTGTGATATAATGGGGGTAGAGTGTGTTATATAATGGGGTAGAGTGTGTGATATAATGGGGGTAGATAGTGTGATATAATGGAGAATACTTGGTGGTATAATGGGGGTAGAGTGTGTGATATAATGGAGGTGAAGTATGTGATATAATGGAGAATGCTGGGTGGTATAATGGGGGTAGAGTGTGTGATATAATGGGGGTAGAGTGTGTGATTTAATGGTGAACGCTGGGTGATATAATGGGGTAGAGTGTGTGATATAATGGAGAACGCTGGGTGATATAATGGGGTAGAGTGTGTGATATAATGGAGATGGCTGGTTGATATAATGGGGTAGAGTGTGTGATATAATGGAGAACGCTGGGTGATATAATGGGGTAGAGTGTGTGATATAATGGAGAACGCTGGGTGATATACCGGGGGTACAGTGTGTGATATAATGGAGAATGCTGGGTGATATAATGGGGGTAGTGTGTGATATAATTGGGTGGAGTATGTGATATAACGGAGAATGCTGGGTGATATAATAGGGTAGGGTGTGTGATATAATGGAGAACGCTAGGTGATATAATGGGGTAGAGTGTGGGATATAATGGAGAACAGTGGGTGATATAATGGTGTAGAGTGTGTGATATAATGGAGAACGCTGGGTGATAGAATGGGGTAGAGATTGTGATATAATGGAGAACGCTGGGTGATATATTGGGGGTAGAGTGTGTGATATAATGGAGAACGCTGGGTGATATAATGGGGTAGAGAGTGTGATATAATGGAGAACGCTGGCTGATATAATGGGGGTAGGATGTGTGATATAATGGAGAACGCTGTGTGATATAATGGGGGTAGAGTGTGTGATATAATGGAGAACACTGGGTGATATAATGGGGTAGAGTGTGTGATATAATGGAGAACGGTGGGTGATACAATGGGGTAGTCAGTGTGATATAATGGAGAACGCTGTGTGATATAAAGGGGATTGAGTGTGTGATATAATGGAGAACGCTGGGTGATATAATGGGGTAGAGTGTGTGATATAATGGAGAAGGCTGGGTGATATAATGGGGTAGAGTGTGTGATACAATGGAGAACGCTGTGTGATATAATGGGGTAGAGTGTGTGCTATAATGGAGAACACTGGGTGATATAATGGGGTAGAGTGTGTGCTATAATGGAGAACACTGGGTGATATGATGGGGTACAGTGCGTGATATAATGGAGAATGCTGGGTAATATAATGGGGTAGAGTGTGTGATATAATGGAGAACGCTGGGTGATATAATGGGGTAGAGAGTGTGATATAATGGAGAACGCTGGCTGATATAATGGGGGTAGGATGTGTGATATAATGGAGAACGCTGTGTGATATAATGGGGGTAGAGTGTGTGATATAATAGAGAACACTGGGTGATATAATGGGGTAGAGTGTGTGATATAATGGAGAACGGTGGGTGATACAATGGGGTAGTCAGTGTGATATAATGGAGAACGCTGGGTGATATAAAGGGGATTGAGTGTGTGATATAATGGAGAACGCTGGGTGATATAATGGGGTAGAGTGTGTGATATAATGGAGAAGGCTGGGTGATATAATGGGGGTAGGATGTGTGATATAATGAAGAACGCTGGGTGATATAATGGGTAGCGTGTGTGATATAATGGAGAACGCTTGGTGAAATAATGCGGGAAGAGTCTGTGATATAACGGAGAACGCTGGGTGATATAATAGGGTAGGGTGTGTGATATAATGGAGAACGCTAGGTGATATAATGGGGTAGAGTGTGGGATATAATGGAGAACAGTGGGTGATATAATGGTGTAGAGTGTGTGATATAATGGAGAACGCTGGCTGATATAATGGGGGTAGGATGTGTGATATAATGGAGAACGCTGTGTGATATAATGGGGGTAGAGTGTGTGATATAATGGAGAACGGTGGGTGATACAATGGGGTAGTCAGTGTGATATAATGGAGAACGCTGGGTGATATAAAGGGGATTGAGTGTGTGATATAATGGAGAACGCTGGATGATATAATGGGGTAGAGTGTGTGATATAATGGAGAAGGCTGGGTGATATAATGGGGTAGAGTGTGTGATACAATGGAGAACGCTGGGTGATATAATGGGGTAGAGTGTGTGCTATAATGGAGAACTGGGTGATATAATGGGGTAGAGTGTGTGCTATAATGGAGAACACTGGGTGATATGATTGGGTACAGTGCGTGATATAATGGAGAATGCTGGGTGATATAATGGGGTAGAGTGTGTGATATAATGGAGTCCGCTGGGTGATATAATGGGGGTAGAGTGTGTGATATAATGGAGAAAGCTGAGTGATATAATGGGGCAGAGTGTGTGATATAGTGGAGAACACTGGCTGATATAATGGGGTAGAGTGTGTGATATAATGGGGTTAGAGTGTGTGATACAATGGGGAACGCTGGGTGACATAATTGGTTAGAGTGTGTGATATAATGGGGGTAGTGTGTGTGATATAATGGGGGTAGAGTGTGTGATATAATGGAGAACGCTGGGTGATTTAATGGGGTAGGGTGTGTGATATAATTGGGGTACAGTGTGTGATATAATGGGGTAGAGTGTGTGATATAATGGAGAACGCTGGGTGATATAATATGGTAGAGTGTGTGATATAATGGAGAACGCTAGGTGATATAATGGGGTAGAGTGTGTGATATAATGAAGAACGCTGGGTGATATAATGGGTAGCGTGTGTGATATAATGGAGAACGCTTGGTGAAATAATGCGGGAAGAGTCTGTGATATAACGGAGAACGCTGGGTGATATAATAGGGTAGGGTGTGGGATATAATGGAGAACAGTGGGTGATATAATGGTGTAGAGTGTGTGATATAATGGAGAACGCTGGGAGACAGAATGGGGTAGAGATTCTGATATAATGGAGAACGCTGGGTGATATAATGGGGGTAGTGTGTGATATAATGGAGAAGGCTGTGTGATATAATGGGGTAGAGTGTGTGATATAATGGAGAACGCTGGGTGTTATATTGCGGGTAGAGTCTGTGATATAACGTAGAACGCTGGTTGATATAATATGGTAGATTGTGTGATATAATGGAGAACTCTGGGTGGTATAATGGCGGTAGAGTGTGTGATATAATTGAAGTGGAGTGTGTGATATAATGGAGAACGCTGGGTGATATAATATGGTAGAGTGTGTGATATAATGGAGAACGCTAGGTGATATGGGGTAGAGTGTGTGATATAATGGGGATAGAGTGTGTTATATAATGGGGTAGAGTGTGTGATATAATGGGGGAGGAGTATGTGATATAATGGAGAACGCTAGGTGATATAATGGGGTAGAGTGTGTGATATAATGGGGGTAGAGTGTGTGATATAATGGAGAACGCTGGGTGATATAATGCGGTAGAGGGTGTGATATAATGGAGAACGCTAGGTGATATAATGGGGTAGAGTGTGTGATATAATGGGGAACGCTGGGTGATATAATGGGGGTAGAGTGTGTGATATAATGGGGGTAGAGTGTGTGATATAATCGGCGTGGAGTGTGTGATATAATGGGGTAGAGTGTGTGATATAATGGGGTAGTGTGTGATATCATGGGGTAGAGTGTGTGATATAATGGGGGTAGAGCGTGTGATTTAATGGAGAACGCTGGGTGATATAATGGGGTAGAGTGTGTGATATACTGGAGAACGCTGGGTGATATGATGGGGTACAGTGCGTGATATAATGGAGAACGCTGGGTGATATAATGGGGTAGAGTGTGTGATATAATGGAGAACGCTGGGTGATATAATGGGGGTGGAGTGTGTGATATAATGGAGAACGTTGGGTGATATAATGGGGTAGAGTGTGTGATATAACGGGGGTAGTGTGTGTGATATAATGGAGAACGCTGGGTGATATAATGGGTAGCGTGTGTGATATAATGGAGAACGCTGGGTGATTTAATGGGGTAGAGTGTGTGATATAATGGGGGTAGAGTGTGTTATATAATGGGGTAGAGTGTGTGATATAATGGGGGAGGAGTATGTGATCTAATGGGGAACGCTAGGTGATATAATGGGGTAGAGTGTGTGATATAATGGGGGTAGAGTGTGTGATATAATGGAGAACGCTGGGTGATATAATGCGGTAGAGGGTGTGATATAATGGAGAACGCTAGGTGATATAATGGGGTAGAGTGTGTGATATAATGGGGGTAGAGTGTGTCATATAATGGGGAACGCTGGGTGATATAATGGGGTAGAGTGTGTGATATAAAGGAGAACGCTGGGTGATATAATGGGGGTAGATAGTGTGATATAATGGAGAATACTGGGTGGTATAATGGGGGTAGAGTGTGTGATATACTGGAGGTGAAGTATGTGATATAATGGAGAATGCTGGGTGGTATAATGGGGGTAGAGTGTGTGATATAATGGGGGTAGAGTGTGTGATTTAATGGTGAACGCTGGGTGATATAATGGGGTAGAGTGTGTGATATAATGGAGAACGCTGGGTGATATAATGGGGTAGAGTGTGTGATATAATGGAGATGGCTGGTTGATATAATGGGGTAGAGTGTGTGATATAATGGAGAACGCTGGGTGATATAATGGGGTAGAGTGTGTGATATAATGGAGAACGCTGGGTGATATACTGGGGGTACAGTGTGTGATATAATGGGGGTAGAGTGTGTTATATAATGGGGTAGAGTGTGTGATATAATGGGGGTAGATAGTGTGATATAATGGAGAATACTGGGTGGTATAATGGGGGTAGAGTGTGTGATATAATGGAGGTGAAGTATGTGATATAATGGAGAATGCTGGGTGGTATAATGGGGGTAGAGTGTGTGATATAATGGGGGTAGAGTGTGTGATTTAATGGTGAACGCTGGGTGATATAATGGGGTAGAGTGTGTGTTATAATGGAGAACGCTGGGTGATATAATGGGGTAGAGTGTGTGATATAATGGAGATGGCTGGTTGATATAATGGGGTAGAGTGTGTGATATAATGGAGAACGCTGGGTGATATAATGGGGTAGAGTGTGTGATATAATGGAGAACGCTGGGTGATATACTGGGGGTACAGTGTGTGATATAATGGAGAATGCTGGGTGATATAATGGGGGTAGTGTGTGATATAATTGGGTGGAGTATGTGATATAACGGAGAATGCTGGGTGATATACTAGGGTAGGGTGTGTGATATAATGGAGAACGCTAGGTGATATAATGGGGTAGAGTGTGGGATATAATGGAGAACAGTGGGTGATATAATGGTGTAGAGTGTGTGATATAATGGAGAACGCTGGGTGATAGAATGGGGTAGAGATTGTGATATAATGGAGAACGCTGGGTGATATATTGGGGGTAGAGTGTGTGATATAATGGAGAACGCTGGGTGATATAATGGGGTAGAGAGTGTGATATAATGGAGAACGCTGGCTGATATAATGGGGGTAGGATGTGTGATATAATGGAGAACGCTGTGTGATATAATGGGGGTAGATAGTGTGATATAATGGAGAATACTGGGTGGTATAATGGGGGTAGAGTGTGTGATTTAATGGTGAACGCTGGGTGATATAATGGGGTAGAGTGTGTGATATAATGGAGAACGCTGGGTGATATAATGGGGTAGAGTGTGTGATATAATGGAGATGGCTGGTTGATATAATGGGGTAGAGTGTGTGATATAATGGAGAACGCTGGGTGATATAATGGGGTAGAGTGTGTGATATAATGGAGAACGCTGGGTGATATACTGGGGGTACAGTGTGTGATATAATGGAGAATGCTGGGTGATATAATGGGGGTAGTGTGTGATATAATTGGGTGGAGTATGTGATATAACGGAGAATGCTGGGTGATATACTAGGGTAGGGTGTGTGATATAATGGAGAACGCTAGGTGATATAATGGGGTAGAGTGTGGGATATAATGGAGAACAGTGGGTGATATAATGGTGTAGAGTGTGTGATATAATGGAGAACGCTGGGTGATAGAATGGGGTAGAGATTGTGATATAATGGAGAACGCTGGGTGATATATTGGGGGTAGAGTGTGTGATATAATGGAGAACGCTGGGTGATATAATGGGGTAGAGAGTGTGATATAATGGAGAACGCTGGCTGATATAATGGGGGTAGGATGTGTGATATAATGGAGAACGCTGTGTGATATAATGGGGGTAGAGTGTGTGATATAATGGAGAACACTGGGTGATATAATGGGGTAGAGTGTGTGATATAATGGAGAACGGTGGGTGATACAATGGGGTAGTCAGTGTGATATAATGGAGAACGCTGGGTGATATAAAGGGGATTGAGTGTGTGATATAATGGAGAACGCTGGGTGATATAATGGGGTAGAGTGTGTGATATAATGGAGAAGGCTGGGTGATAGAATGGGGTAGAGTGTGTGATACAATGGAGAACGCTGGGTGATATAATAGGGTAGAGTGTGTGCTATAATGGAGAACACTGGGTGATATAATGGGGGAGAGTGTGTGCTATAATGGAGAACACTGGGTGATATGATGGGGTACAGTGCGTGATATAATGGAGAATGCTGGGTGATATAATGGGGTAGAGTGCGTGATATAATGGAGAAGGCTGGGTGATATAATGGGGTTGAGAGTGTGATATAATGGAGAACGCTGGCTGATATAATGGGGGTAGGATGTGTGATATAATGGAGAACGCTGTGTGATATAATGGGGGTAGAGTGTGTGATATAATGGAGAACACTGGGTGATATAATGAGGTAGAGTGTGTGATATAATGGAGAACGGTGGGTGATACAATGGGGTAGTCAGTGTGATATAATGGAGAACGCTGGGTGATATAAAGGGGATTGAGTGTGTGATATAATGGAGAACGCTGGGTGATATAATGGGGTAGAGTGTGTGATATAATGGAGAAGGCTGGGTGATATAATGGGGTAGAGTGTGTGATACAATGGAGAACGCTGGGTGATATAATGGGGTAGAGTGTGTGCTATAATGGAGAACTGGGTGATATAATGGGGTAGAGTGTGTGATATAATGGAGAAAGCTGAGTGATATAATGGGGCAGAGTGTGTGATATAGTGGAGAACACTGGCTGATATAATGGGGTAGAGTGTGTGATATAATGGGGTTAGAGTGTGTGATACAATGGGGAACGCTGGGTGACATAATTGGTTAGAGTGTGTGATATAATGCGGGTAGTGTGTGTGATATAATGGGGGTAGAGTGTGTGATATAATGGAGAACGCTGGGTGATTTAATGGGGTAGGGTGTGTGATATAATTGGGGTACAGTGTGTGATATAATGGGGTAGAGTGTGTGATATAATGGAGAACGCTGGGTGATATAATATGGTAGATTGTGTGATATAATGGAGAACGCTAGCTGATATAATGGGGTAGAGTGTGTGATATAATGAAGAACGCTGGGTGATATAATGGGTAGCGTGTGTGATATAATGGAGAACGCTTGGTGAAATAATGGGGTAGAGTGTGGGATATAATGGAGAACAGTGGGTGATATAATGGTGTAGAGTGTGTGATATAATGGAGAACGCTGGGTGATAGAATGGGGTAGAGATTGTGATATAATGGAGAACGCTGGGTGATATAATGGGGGTAGAGTGTGTGATATAATGGAGAAGACAGTGTGATATAATGGGGTAGAGTGTGTGATATAATGGAGAACGCTGGGTGTCATATTGCGGGTAGAGTCTGTGATATAACGTAGAACGCTGGTTGATATAATATGGTAGATTGTGTGATATAATGGAGAACTCTGGGTGATATAATATGGTAGAGTGTGTGATATAATGGAGAACGCTAGGTGATATAATGGGGTAGAGTGTGTGATATAATGGAGAACGCTAGGTGATATAATGGGGTAGAGTGTGTGATATAATGGAGAACGCTGGGTGATATAATGCGGTAGAGGGTGTGATATAATGGAGAACGCTAGGTGATATAATGGGGTAGAGTGTGTGATATAATGGAGAACACTGTGTGATATAATGGGGTAGAGTGTGTGATATAATGGGGAACGCTGGGTGATATAATGGGGGTAGAGTGTGTGATATAATGGGGGTAGAGTGTGTGATATAATCGGCGTAGAGTGTGTGATATAATGGGGTAGAGTGTGTGATATAATGGGGTAGTGTGTGATATCATGGGGTAGCGTGTGTGATATAATGGGGGTAGAGCGTGTGATTTAATGGAGAACGCTGGGTGATATAATGGGGTAGAGTGTGTGATATACTGGAGAACGCTGGGTGATATGATGGGGTACAGTGCGTGATATAATGGAGAACGCTGGGTGATATAATGGGGTAGAGTGTGTGATATAATGGAGAACGCTGGGTGATATACTGGGGGTACAGTGTGTGATATAATGGGGGTAGAGTGTGTTATATAATGGGGTAGAGTGTGTGATATAATGGGGGTAGATAGTGTGATATAATGGAGAATACTGGGTGGTATAATGGGGGTAGAGTGTGTGATATAATGGAGGTGAAGTATGTGATATAATGGAGAATGCTGGGTGGTATAATGGGGGTAGAGTGTGTGATATAATGGGGGTAGAGTGTGTGATTTAATGGTGAACGCTGGGTGATATAATGGGGTAGAGTGTGTGTTATAATGGAGAACGCTGGGTGATATAATGGGGTAGAGTGTGTGATATAATGGAGATGGCTGGTTGATATAATGGGGTAGAGTGTGTGATATAATGGAGAACGCTGGGTGATATAATGGGGTAGAGTGTGTGATATAATGGAGAACGCTGGGTGATATACTGGGGGTACAGTGTGTGATATAATGGAGAATGCTGGGTGATATAATGGGGGTAGTGTGTGATATAATTGGGTGGAGTATGTGATATAACGGAGAATGCTGGGTGATATACTAGGGTAGGGTGTGTGATATAATGGAGAACGCTAGGTGATATAATGGGGTAGAGTGTGGGATATAATGGAGAACAGTGGGTGATATAATGGTGTAGAGTGTGTGATATAATGGAGAACGCTGGGTGATAGAATGGGGTAGAGATTGTGATATAATGGAGAACGCTGGGTGATATATTGGGGGTAGAGTGTGTGATATAATGGAGAACGCTGGGTGATATAATGGGGTAGAGAGTGTGATATAATGGAGAACGCTGGCTGATATAATGGGGGTAGGATGTGTGATATAATGGAGAACGCTGTGTGATATAATGGGGGTAGATAGTGTGATATAATGGAGAATACTGGGTGGTATAATGGGGGTAGAGTGTGTGATTTAATGGTGAACGCTGGGTGATATAATGGGGTAGAGTGTGTGATATAATGGAGAACGCTGGGTGATATAATGGGGTAGAGTGTGTGATATAATGGAGATGGCTGGTTGATATAATGGGGTAGAGTGTGTGATATAATGGAGAACGCTGGGTGATATAATGGGGTAGAGTGTGTGATATAATGGAGAACGCTGGGTGATATACTGGGGGTACAGTGTGTGATATAATGGAGAATGCTGGGTGATATAATGGGGGTAGTGTGTGATATAATTGGGTGGAGTATGTGATATAACGGAGAATGCTGGGTGATATACTAGGGTAGGGTGTGTGATATAATGGAGAACGCTAGGTGATATAATGGGGTAGAGTGTGGGATATAATGGAGAACAGTGGGTGATATAATGGTGTAGAGTGTGTGATATAATGGAGAACGCTGGGTGATAGAATGGGGTAGAGATTGTGATATAATGGAGAACGCTGGGTGATATATTGGGGGTAGAGTGTGTGATATAATGGAGAACGCTGGGTGATATAATGGGGTAGAGAGTGTGATATAATGGAGAACGCTGGCTGATATAATGGGGGTAGGATGTGTGATATAATGGAGAACGCTGTGTGATATAATGGGGGTAGAGTGTGTGATATAATGGAGAACACTGGGTGATATAATGGGGTAGAGTGTGTGATATAATGGAGAACGGTGGGTGATACAATGGGGTAGTCAGTGTGATATAATGGAGAACGCTGGGTGATATAAAGGGGATTGAGTGTGTGATATAATGGAGAACGCTGGGTGATATAATGGGGTAGAGTGTGTGATATAATGGAGAAGGCTGGGTGATAGAATGGGGTAGAGTGTGTGATACAATGGAGAACGCTGGGTGATATAATAGGGTAGAGTGTGTGCTATAATGGAGAACACTGGGTGATATAATGGGGGAGAGTGTGTGCTATAATGGAGAACACTGGGTGATATGATGGGGTACAGTGCGTGATATAATGGAGAATGCTGGGTGATATAATGGGGTAGAGTGCGTGATATAATGGAGAAGGCTGGGTGATATAATGGGGTTGAGAGTGTGATATAATGGAGAACGCTGGCTGATATAATGGGGGTAGGATGTGTGATATAATGGAGAACGCTGTGTGATATAATGGGGGTAGAGTGTGTGATATAATGGAGAACACTGGGTGATATAATGAGGTAGAGTGTGTGATATAATGGAGAACGGTGGGTGATACAATGGGGTAGTCAGTGTGATATAATGGAGAACGCTGGGTGATATAAAGGGGATTGAGTGTGTGATATAATGGAGAACGCTGGGTGATATAATGGGGTAGAGTGTGTGATATAATGGAGAAGGCTGGGTGATATAATGGGGTAGAGTGTGTGATACAATGGAGAACGCTGGGTGATATAATGGGGTAGAGTGTGTGCTATAATGGAGAACTGGGTGATATAATGGGGTAGAGTGTGTGATATAATGGAGAAAGCTGAGTGATATAATGGGGCAGAGTGTGTGATATAGTGGAGAACACTGGCTGATATAATGGGGTAGAGTGTGTGATATAATGGGGTTAGAGTGTGTGATACAATGGGGAACGCTGGGTGACATAATTGGTTAGAGTGTGTGATATAATGCGGGTAGTGTGTGTGATATAATGGGGGTAGAGTGTGTGATATAATGGAGAACGCTGGGTGATTTAATGGGGTAGGGTGTGTGATATAATTGGGGTACAGTGTGTGATATAATGGGGTAGAGTGTGTGATATAATGGAGAACGCTGGGTGATATAATATGGTAGATTGTGTGATATAATGGAGAACGCTAGCTGATATAATGGGGTAGAGTGTGTGATATAATGAAGAACGCTGGGTGATATAATGGGTAGCGTGTGTGATATAATGGAGAACGCTTGGTGAAATAATGGGGTAGAGTGTGGGATATAATGGAGAACAGTGGGTGATATAATGGTGTAGAGTGTGTGATATAATGGAGAACGCTGGGTGATAGAATGGGGTAGAGATTGTGATATAATGGAGAACGCTGGGTGATATAATGGGGGTAGAGTGTGTGATATAATGGAGAAGACAGTGTGATATAATGGGGTAGAGTGTGTGATATAATGGAGAACGCTGGGTGTCATATTGCGGGTAGAGTCTGTGATATAACGTAGAACGCTGGTTGATATAATATGGTAGATTGTGTGATATAATGGAGAACTCTGGGTGATATAATATGGTAGAGTGTGTGATATAATGGAGAACGCTAGGTGATATAATGGGGTAGAGTGTGTGATATAATGGAGAACGCTAGGTGATATAATGGGGTAGAGTGTGTGATATAATGGAGAACGCTGGGTGATATAATGCGGTAGAGGGTGTGATATAATGGAGAACGCTAGGTGATATAATGGGGTAGAGTGTGTGATATAATGGAGAACACTGTGTGATATAATGGGGTAGAGTGTGTGATATAATGGGGAACGCTGGGTGATATAATGGGGGTAGAGTGTGTGATATAATGGGGGTAGAGTGTGTGATATAATCGGCGTAGAGTGTGTGATATAATGGGGTAGAGTGTGTGATATAATGGGGTAGTGTGTGATATCATGGGGTAGAGTGTGTGATATAATGGGGGTAGAGCGTGTGATTTAATGGAGAACGCTGGGTGATATAATGGGGTAGAGTGTGTGATATACTGGAGAACGCTGGGTGATATGATGGGGTACAGTGCGTGATATAATGGAGAACGCTGGGTGATATAATGGGGTAGAGTGTGTGATATAATGGAGAACGCTGGGTGATATACTGGGGGTACAGTGTGTGATATAATGGGGGTAGAGTGTGTTATATAATGGGGTAGAGTGTGTGATATAATGGGGGTAGATAGTGTGATATAATGGAGAATACTGGGTGGTATAATGGGGGTAGAGTGTGTGATATAATGGAGGTGAAGTATGTGATATAATGGAGAATGCTGGGTGGTATAATGGGGGTAGAGTGTGTGATATAATGGGGGTAGAGTGTGTGATTTAATGGTGAACGCTGGGTGATATAATGGGGTAGAGTGTGTGTTATAATGGAGAACGCTGGGTGATATAATGGGGTAGAGTGTGTGATATAATGGAGATGGCTGGTTGATATAATGGGGTAGAGTGTGTGATATAATGGAGAACGCTGGGTGATATAATGGGGTAGAGTGTGTGATATAATGGAGAACGCTGGGTGATATACTGGGGGTACAGTGTGTGATATAATGGAGAATGCTGGGTGATATAATGGGGGTAGTGTGTGATATAATTGGGTGGAGTATGTGATATAACGGAGAATGCTGGGTGATATACTAGGGTAGGGTGTGTGATATAATGGAGAACGCTAGGTGATATAATGGGGTAGAGTGTGGGATATAATGGAGAACAGTGGGTGATATAATGGTGTAGAGTGTGTGATATAATGGAGAACGCTGGGTGATAGAATGGGGTAGAGATTGTGATATAATGGAGAACGCTGGGTGATATATTGGGGGTAGAGTGTGTGATATAATGGAGAACGCTGGGTGATATAATGGGGTAGAGAGTGTGATATAATGGAGAACGCTGGCTGATATAATGGGGGTAGGATGTGTGATATAATGGAGAACGCTGTGTGATATAATGGGGGTAGATAGTGTGATATAATGGAGAATACTGGGTGGTATAATGGGGGTAGAGTGTGTGATTTAATGGTGAACGCTGGGTGATATAATGGGGTAGAGTGTGTGATATAATGGAGAACGCTGGGTGATATAATGGGGTAGAGTGTGTGATATAATGGAGATGGCTGGTTGATATAATGGGGTAGAGTGTGTGATATAATGGAGAACGCTGGGTGATATAATGGGGTAGAGTGTGTGATATAATGGAGAACGCTGGGTGATATACTGGGGGTACAGTGTGTGATATAATGGAGAATGCTGGGTGATATAATGGGGGTAGTGTGTGATATAATTGGGTGGAGTATGTGATATAACGGAGAATGCTGGGTGATATACTAGGGTAGGGTGTGTGATATAATGGAGAACGCTAGGTGATATAATGGGGTAGAGTGTGGGATATAATGGAGAACAGTGGGTGATATAATGGTGTAGAGTGTGTGATATAATGGAGAACGCTGGGTGATAGAATGGGGTAGAGATTGTGATATAATGGAGAACGCTGGGTGATATATTGGGGGTAGAGTGTGTGATATAATGGAGAACGCTGGGTGATATAATGGGGTAGAGAGTGTGATATAATGGAGAACGCTGGCTGATATAATGGGGGTAGGATGTGTGATATAATGGAGAACGCTGTGTGATATAATGGGGGTAGAGTGTGTGATATAATGGAGAACACTGGGTGATATAATGGGGTAGAGTGTGTGATATAATGGAGAACGGTGGGTGATACAATGGGGTAGTCAGTGTGATATAATGGAGAACGCTGGGTGATATAAAGGGGATTGAGTGTGTGATATAATGGAGAACGCTGGGTGATATAATGGGGTAGAGTGTGTGATATAATGGAGAAGGCTGGGTGATAGAATGGGGTAGAGTGTGTGATACAATGGAGAACGCTGGGTGATATAATAGGGTAGAGTGTGTGCTATAATGGAGAACACTGGGTGATATAATGGGGGAGAGTGTGTGCTATAATGGAGAACACTGGGTGATATGATGGGGTACAGTGCGTGATATAATGGAGAATGCTGGGTGATATAATGGGGTAGAGTGCGTGATATAATGGAGAAGGCTGGGTGATATAATGGGGTTGAGAGTGTGATATAATGGAGAACGCTGGCTGATATAATGGGGGTAGGATGTGTGATATAATGGAGAACGCTGTGTGATATAATGGGGGTAGAGTGTGTGATATAATGGAGAACACTGGGTGATATAATGAGGTAGAGTGTGTGATATAATGGAGAACGGTGGGTGATACAATGGGGTAGTCAGTGTGATATAATGGAGAACGCTGGGTGATATAAAGGGGATTGAGTGTGTGATATAATGGAGAACGCTGGGTGATATAATGGGGTAGAGTGTGTGATATAATGGAGAAGGCTGGGTGATATAATGGGGTAGAGTGTGTGATACAATGGAGAACGCTGGGTGATATAATGGGGTAGAGTGTGTGCTATAATGGAGAACTGGGTGATATAATGGGGTAGAGTGTGTGATATAATGGAGAAAGCTGAGTGATATAATGGGGCAGAGTGTGTGATATAGTGGAGAACACTGGCTGATATAATGGGGTAGAGTGTGTGATATAATGGGGTTAGAGTGTGTGATACAATGGGGAACGCTGGGTGACATAATTGGTTAGAGTGTGTGATATAATGCGGGTAGTGTGTGTGATATAATGGGGGTAGAGTGTGTGATATAATGGAGAACGCTGGGTGATTTAATGGGGTAGGGTGTGTGATATAATTGGGGTACAGTGTGTGATATAATGGGGTAGAGTGTGTGATATAATGGAGAACGCTGGGTGATATAATATGGTAGATTGTGTGATATAATGGAGAACGCTAGCTGATATAATGGGGTAGAGTGTGTGATATAATGAAGAACGCTGGGTGATATAATGGGTAGCGTGTGTGATATAATGGAGAACGCTTGGTGAAATAATGGGGTAGAGTGTGGGATATAATGGAGAACAGTGGGTGATATAATGGTGTAGAGTGTGTGATATAATGGAGAACGCTGGGTGATAGAATGGGGTAGAGATTGTGATATAATGGAGAACGCTGGGTGATATAATGGGGGTAGAGTGTGTGATATAATGGAGAAGACAGTGTGATATAATGGGGTAGAGTGTGTGATATAATGGAGAACGCTGGGTGTCATATTGCGGGTAGAGTCTGTGATATAACGTAGAACGCTGGTTGATATAATATGGTAGATTGTGTGATATAATGGAGAACTCTGGGTGATATAATATGGTAGAGTGTGTGATATAATGGAGAACGCTAGGTGATATAATGGGGTAGAGTGTGTGATATAATGGAGAACGCTAGGTGATATAATGGGGTAGAGTGTGTGATATAATGGAGAACGCTGGGTGATATAATGCGGTAGAGGGTGTGATATAATGGAGAACGCTAGGTGATATAATGGGGTAGAGTGTGTGATATAATGGAGAACACTGTGTGATATAATGGGGTAGAGTGTGTGATATAATGGGGAACGCTGGGTGATATAATGGGGGTAGAGTGTGTGATATAATGGGGGTAGAGTGTGTGATATAATCGGCGTAGAGTGTGTGATATAATGGGGTAGAGTGTGTGATATAATGGGGTAGTGTGTGATATCATGGGGTAGAGTGTGTGATATAATGGGGGTAGAGCGTGTGATTTAATGGAGAACGCTGGGTGATATAATGGGGTAGAGTGTGTGATATACTGGAGAACGCTGGGTGATATGATGGGGTACAGTGCGTGATATAATGGAGAACGCTGGGTGATATAATGGGGTAGAGTGTGTGATATAATGGAGAACGCTGGGTGATATAATGGGGGTGGAGTGTGTGATATAATGGAGAACGTTGGGTGATATAATGGGGTAGAGTGTGTGATATAACGGGGGTAGTGTGTGTGATATAATGGAGAACGCTGGGTGATATAATGGGTAGCGTGTGTGATATAATGGAGAACGCTGGGTGATTTAATGGGGTAGAGTGTGTGATATAATGGGGGTAGAGTGTGTTATATAATGGGGTAGAGTGTGTGATATAATGGGGGAGGAGTATGTGATATAATGGAGAACGCTAGGTGATATAATGGGGTAGAGTGTGTGATATAATGGGGGTAGAGTGTGTGATATAATGGAGAACGCTGGGTGATATAATGCGGTAGAGGGTGTGATATAATGGAGAACGCTAGGTGATATAATGGGGTAGAGTGTGTGATATAATGGGGGTAGAGTGTGTCATATAATGGGGAACGCTGGGTGATATAATGGGGTAGAGTGTGTGATATAAAGGAGAACGCTGGGTGATATAATGGGGGTAGATAGTGTGATATAATGGAGAATACTGGGTGGTATAATGGGGGTAGAGTGTGTGATATACTGGAGGTGAAGTATGTGATATAATGGAGAATGCTGGGTGGTATAATGGGGGTAGAGTGTGTGATATAATGGGGGTAGAGTGTGTGATTTAATGGTGAACGCTGGGTGATATAATGGGGTAGAGTGTGTGATATAATGGAGAACGCTGGGTGATATAATGGGGTAGAGTGTGTGATATAATGGAGATGGCTGGTTGATATAATGGGGTAGAGTGTTTGATATAATGGAGAACGCTGGGTGATATAATGGGGTAGAGTGTGTGATATAATGGAGAACGCTGGGTGATATACTGGGGGTACAGTGTGTGATATAATGGAGAATGCTGGGTGATATAATGGGGGTAGTGTGTGATATAATTGGGTGGAGTATGTGATATAATGGAGAACGCTAGGTGATATAATGGGGTAGAGTGTGTGATATAATGGTGAGCGCTGGGTGATATAATCTGGGTAGAGTGTGTGATATAATGGAGAACGCTGGGTGATATAATGTGGTAGAGTGTGTGATATAATGGAGAACGGTGTGTGATATAAAGGGGGTCGAGTGTCTGATATAATGGAGAACGCTGGGTGATATAATGGGGTAGAGAGTGTGATATAATGGATAACGCTGGCTGATATAATGGGGGTAGGATGTGTGATATAATGGAGAACGCTGTGTGATATAATGGGCGTAGAGTGTGTGATATAATGGAGAACACTGGGTGATATAATGGGGTAGAGTGTGTGATATAATGGAGAACTGTGGGTGATACAATCGGGTAGTCAGTGTGATATAATGGGGTAGAGTGTGTGATATAATGGAGTAGAGTGTGTGATATAATGGGGAACGCTGGGTGATATAATGGGGTAGAGTGGGTGATATAATGGAGAACGCTGGGTGATATAATGGGTAGCGTGTGTGATATAATGGAGAACGCTGGGTGATATAATGGGGTAGAGTGTGTGCTATAATGGAGAACGCTGAGTGATATAATATGGTAGAGTGTGTGATATAATGGAGAACGCTAGGTGATATAATGGGGTAGAGTGTGTGATATAATGGAGAACGCTGGGTGATATAATGGGTAGCGTGTGTGATATAATGGAGAATGCTGTGTGATATAATGCGGTAGAGGGTGTGATATAATGGGGAACGCTGGGTGATATAATGGGGTAGAGTGGGTGATATAATGGAGAACGCTGGGTGATATAATGGGTAGCGTGTGTGATATAATGGAGAACGCTCGGTGATATGATGGGGTACAGTGCGTGATATAATGGAGAATGCTGGGTGATATAATGGGGTAGAGTGTGTGATATAATGGAGAACGCTGGGTGATATAATGGGGGTAGAGTGTGTGATATAATGGAGAAAGCTGAGTGATATAATGGGGCAGAGTGTGTGATATAATGGAGAACACTGGCTGATATAATGGGGTAGAGTGTGTGATATAATGGGATTAGAGTGTGTGATACAATGGGGAACGCTGGGTGACATAATGGGTTAGAGTGTGTGATATAATGGGGGTAGTGTGTGTGATATAATGGGGGTAGAGTGTGTGATATAATGGAGAACGCTGGGTGATTTAATGGGGTAGGGTGTGTGATATAATTGGGGTACAGTGTGTGATATAATGGGGTAGAGTTTGTGATATAATGGAGAACGCTGAGTGATATAATATGGTAGAGTGTGTGATATAATGGAGAATGCTAGGTGATATAATGGGGTAGAGTGTGTGATATAATGGAGAACGCTGTGTGATATAATGCGTAGCGTGTGTGATATAATGGAGAACGCTTGGTGAAATAATGCGGGTAGAGTCTGTGATATAACGGAGAATGCTGGGTGATATAATAGGGTAGGGTGTGTGATATAATGGAGAACGCTAGGTGATATAATGGGGTAGAGTGTGGGATATAATGGAGAACAGTGGGTGATATAATGGTGTAGAGTGTGTGATATAATGGAGAACGCTGGGTGATAGAATGGGGTAGAGATTGTGATATAATGGAGAACGCTGGGTGATATAATGGGGTAGAGTGTATGATATAATGGAGAACGCTGGGTGATATAATGGGGTAGAGTGTGTGATATAATGGAGAATACTGTTTGATATAATGGGGTAGAGTGTGTGATATAATGGAGAACGCTGAGTGTTATATTGTGGGTAGAGTCTGTGATATAACGTAGAACGCTGGGTGATATAATATGGTAGAGTGTGTGATATAATGGAGAATCTGGGTGCAATAATGGCGGTAGAGTGTGTGATATAATTGAGGTGGAGTATGTGATATACTGGAGAACGCTAGGTGATATAATGCGGTAGAGTGTGTGATATAATGGGGGTAGTGTGTGTGATATAATGGGGGTAGAGTGTGTGATATAATGGGGTAGAGTGTGTGATAGAATGGGGTAGAGTGCGTGATATAAAGGAGAACGCTGGGTGATATAATGGGGGTAGATAGTGTGATATAATGGAGAATACTGGGTGGTATAATGGGGGTAGAGTGTGTGATATAATGGAGGTGAAGCATGTGATATAATGGAGAATGCTGGGTGGTATAATGGGGGTAGAGTGTGTGATATAATGGGGGAAGAGTGTGTGATATAATCGGCGTAGAGTGTGTGATATAATGGGGTAGAGTGTGTGATATAATGGGGTAGTGTGTGATATCATGGGGTAGAGTGTGTGATATAATGGAGAACGCTAGGTGATATAATGGGGTAGAGTGTGTGATATAATGGAGAACGCTGGGTGATATAATCGGGGTACAGTGTGTGATATAATGGAGAACGCTGGGTGATATAATGTGGTAGAGTGTGTGATGTAATGGAGAACGGTGGGTGATATAAAGGGGGTCGAGTGTCTGATATAATGGAGAACGCTGGGTGATATAATGATATAATGGGCTAGAGAGTGTGATATAATGGAGAACGCTGGCTGATGTAATGGGGGTAGGATGTGTGATATAATGGAGAACGCTGTGTGATATAATGGGGGTAGAGTGTGTGATATAATGGAGAACACTGGGTGATATAATGGGGTAGAGTGTGTGATATAATGGAGAACGGTGGGTGATACAATGGTGTAGTCAGTGTGATATAATGGAGAACGCTGGGTGATATAAAGCGGATTCAGTGTGTGATATTATGGAGAACGCTGGGTGATATAATGGGGTAGAGAGTGTGATATAATGGAGAATGCTGGCTGATATAATGGGGTAGAGTGTGTGATATAATGGATAACGCTGTGCGATATAATTGGAGTAGAGTGTGTGATATAATGGGGTAGAGTGTGTGATATAATGGGGTAGAGAGTATGATATAATGGGGAACGCTGGGTGATATAATGGGGGTAGATAGTGTGATATAATGGAGAATACTGGGTGGTATAATGGGGGTAGAGTGTGTGATATAATGGATGTGAAGTATGTGATATAATGGAGAATGCTGGGTGGTATAATGGGTAGCGTGTGTGATATAATGGAGAACGCTGGGTGATATAATGCGGTAGAGGGTGTGATATAATGGAGAACGCTAGGTGATATAATGGGGTAGAGTGTGTGATATAATGGAGAACGCTGGGTGATATACTGGGGGTACAGTGTGTGATATAATGGAGAATGCTGGGTGATATAACGGGGGTAGTGTGTGATATAATTGGGTGGAGTATGTGATATATTGGAGAACGCTAGGTGATATAATGGGGTAGAGTGTGTGATATAATGGAGAAAGCTGGGTGATATAATCGGGGTAGAGTGTGTGATATAATGGAGAACGCTGGGTGATATAATGTGGTAGAGTGTGTGATATAATGGAGAACGGTGGGTGATATAAAGGGGGTCGAGTGTCTGATATAATGGAGAACGCTGGGTGATATAATGGGGTAGAGAGTGTGATATAATGGAGAACGCTGGCTGATATAATGGGGGTAGGATGTGTGATATAGTGGAGAACGCTGTGTGATATAATGGGGGTAGAGTGTGTGATATAATGGAGAACACTGGGTGATATAATGGGGTAGAGTGTGTGATATAATGGAGAACGGTGGGTGATACAATTGGGTAGTCAGTGTGATATAATGGAGAACGCTGGGTGATATAAAGGGGATTCAGTGTGTGATATAACGGAGAACGCTGGGTGATATAATGGGGTAGAGAGTGTGATATAATGGAGAACTCTGGCTGATATAATGGGGGTAGGATGTGTGATATAATGGAGAACGCTGTGTGATATAATGGGGGTAGAGTGTGTGATATAATGGAGAACACTGGGTGATATAATGGGGTAGAGTGTGTGATATAATGGAGAACGGTGGGTGATACAATGGGGTAGTCAGTGTGATATAATGGATAACGCTGTGTGATATAATTGGAGTAGAGTGTGTGATATAATGGGGTAGAGTGTGTGCTATAATGGAGAACGCTCGGTGATATGATGGGGTACAGTGCGTGATATAATGGAGAACACTGGCTGATATAATGGGGTAGAGTGTGTGATATAATGGGGTTAGAGTGTGTGATACAATGGGGAACGCTGGGTGACATAATGGGTTAGAGTGTGTGATATAATGGGGGTAGTGTGTGTGATATAATGGGGGTAGAGTGTGTGATATAATGGAGAACGCTGGGTGATTTAATGGGTAGGGTGTGTGATATAATTGGGGTACAGTGTGTGATATAATGGGGTAGAGTTTGTGATATAATGGAGAACGCTGAGTGATATAATATGGTAGAGTGTGTGATATAATGGAGAACGCTAGGTGATATAATGGGGTAGAGTGTGTGATATAATGGAGAACGCTGTGTGATATAATGGGTAGCGTGTGTGATATAATGGAGAACGCTTGGTGAAATAATGCGGGTAGAGTCTGTGATATAACGGAGAATGCTGGGTGATATAATAGGGTAGCGTGTGTGATATAATGGAGAACGCTAGGTGATATAATGGGGTAGAGTGTGGGATATAATGGAGAACAGTGGGTGATATAATGGTGTAGAGAGTGTGATATAATGGAGAACGCTGGGTGATAGAATAGGGTAGAGATTGTGATATAATGGAGAACGCTGGGTGATTTAATGGGGTAGAGTGTATGATATAATGGAGAACGCTGGGTGATATAATATGGTAGAGTGTGTGATATAATGGAGAACGCTGTGTGATATAATGGGTAGCGTGTGTGATATAATGGAGAACGCTTGGTGAAATAATGCGGGTAGAGTCTGTGATATAACGGAGAATGCTGGGTGATATAATAGGGTAGGGTGTGTGATATAATGGAGAACGCTAGGTGATATAATGGGGTAGAGTGTGGGATATAATGGAGAACAGTGGGTGATATAATGGTGTAGAGTGTGTGATATAATGGAGAACGCTGGGTGATAGAATGGGGTAGAGATTGTGATATAATGGAGAATACTGTTTGATATAATGGGGTAGAGTGTGTGATATAATGGTGGTAGAGTGTGTGATATAATGGGGAAGGCCGGGTGATATAATGGGGTAGAGTGTGTGATATAATGGAGAACGCTGAGTGTTATATTGTGGGTAGAGTCTGTGATATAACGTAGAAAGCTGGGTGATATAATATGGTAGAGTGTGTGATATAATGGAGAATCTGGGTGCTATAATGGCGGTAGAGTGTGTGATATAATTGAGGTGGAGTATGTGATATACTGGAGCACGCTAGGTGATATAATGCGGTAGAGTGTGTGATATAATGGGGGTAGTGTGTGTGATATAATGGGGGTAGAGTGTGTGATATAATGGGGTAGAGTGTGTGATAGAATGGGGTAGAGTGCGTGATATAAAGGAGAACGCTGGGTGATATAATGGGGGTAGATAGTGTGATATAATGGAGAATACTGGGTGGTATAATGGGGGTAGAGTGTGTGATATAATGGAGGTGAAGTATGTGATATAATGGAGAATGCTGGGTGGTATAATGGGGGTAGAGTGTGTGATATAATGGGGGTAGAGTGTGTGATATAATCGGCGTAGAGTGTGTGATATAATGGGGTAGAGTGTGTGATATAATGGGGTAGTGTGTGATATCATGGGGTAGAGTGTGTGATATAATGGAGAACGCTAGGTGATATAATGGGGTAGAGTGTGTGATATAATGGAGGTGAAGTATGTGATATAATGGAGAATGCTGGGTGGTATAATGTGGTAGAGTGTGTGATATAATGGGGGTAGAGTGTGTGATATAATCGGCGTAGAGTGTGTGATATAATGGGGTAGAGTGTGTGATATAATGGGGTAGTGTGTGATATCATGGGGTAGAGTGTGTGATATAATGGAGAACGCTGGGTGATATAATGGGGTAGAGTGTGTGATATAATGGAGAACGCTGGGTGATATACTGGGGGTACAGTGTGTGATATAATGGAGAATGCTGGGTGATATAACGGGGGTAGTGTGTGATATAATTGGGTGGAGTATGTGATATATTGGAGAACGCTAGGTGATATAATGGGGTAGAGTGTGTGATATAATGGAGAACGCTGGGTGATATAATCGGGGTAGAGTGTGTGATATAATGGAGAACGCTGGGTGATATAATGTGGTAGAGTGTGTGATATAATGGAGAACGGTGGGTGATATAAAGGGGGTCGAGTGTCTGATATAATGGAGAACGCTGGGTGATATAATGGGGTAGAGAGTGTGATATAATGGAGAACGCTGGCTGATATAATGGGGGTAGGATGTGTGATATAATGGAGAACGCTGTGTGATATAATGGGGGTAGAGTGTGTGATATAATGGAGAACACTGGGTGATATAATGGGGTAGAGTGTGTGATATAATGGAGAACGGTGGGTGATACAATTGGGTAGTCAGTGTGATATAATGGAGAACGCTGGGTGATATAATGGGGTAGAGAGTGTGATATAATGGAGAACTCTGGCTGATATAATGGGGGTAGGATGTGTGATATAATGGAGAACGCTGGGTGATATAAAGGGGATTCAGTGTGTGATATAATGGAGAACGCTGGGTGATATAATGGGGTAGAGAGTGTGATATAATGCAGAATGCTGGCTGATATAATGGGGTAGAGTGTGTGATATAATGGATAACGCTGTGTGATATAATTGGAGTAGAGTGTGTGATATAATGGGGTAGAGTGTGTGCTATAATGGAGAACGCTCGGTGATATGATGGGGTACAGTGCGTGATATAATGGAGAATGCTGGGTGATATAATGGGGTAGAGTGTGTGATATAATGGAGAACGCTGGGTGATATAATGGGGGTAGAGTGTGTGATATAATGGAGAAAGCTGAGTGATATATTGGGGCAGAGTGTGTGATATAATGGAGAACACTGGCTGATATAATGGGGTAGAGTGTGTGATATAATGGGGTTAGAGTGTGTGATACAATGGGGAACGCTGGGTGACATAATGGGTTAGAGTGTGTGATATAATGGGGGTAGTGTGTGTGATATAATGGGGGTAGCGTGTGTGATATAATGGAGAACGCTGGGTGATTTAATGGGGTAGGGTGTGTGATATAATTGGGGTACAGTGTGTGATATAATGGGGTAGAGTTTGTGATATAATGGAGAACGCTGAGTGATATAATATGGTAGAGTGTGTGATATAATGGAGAACGCTAGGTGATATAATGGGGTAGAGTGTGTGATATAATGGAGAACGCTGTGTGATATAATGGGTAGCATGTGTGATATAATGGAGAACGCTTGGTGAAATAATGCGGGTAGAGTCTGTGATATTACGGAGAATGCTGGGTGATATAATAGGGTAGGGTGTGTGATATAATGGAGAACGCTAGGTGACATAATGGGGTAGAGTGTGGGATATAATGGAGAACAGTGGGTGATATAATGGTGTAGAGTGTGTGATATAATGGAGAACGCTGGGTGATAGAATGGGGTAGAGATTGTGATATAATGGAGAATACTGTTTGATATAATGGGGTAGAGTGTGTGATATAATGGGGGTAGAGTGTGTGATATAATGGGGAAAGCCGGGTGATATAATGGGGTAGAGTGTGTGATATAATGGAGAACGCTGAGTGTTATATTGTGGGTAGAGTCTGTGATATAACGTAGAACGCTGGGTGATATAATATGGTAGAGTGTGTGATATAATGGAGAATCTGGGTGCTATAATGGCGGTAGAGTGTGTGATATAATTGAGGTGGAGTATGTGATATACTGGAGAACGCTAGGTGATATAATGCGGTAGAGTGTGTGATATAATGGGGGTAGTGTGTGTGATATAATGGGGGTAGAGTGTGTGATATAATGGGGTAGAGTGTGTGATAGAATGGGGTAGAGTGCGTGATATAAAGGAGAACGCTGGGTGATATAATGGGGGTAGATAGTGTGATATAATGGAGAATACTGGGTGGTATAATGGGGGTAGAGTGTGTGATATAATGGAGGTGAAGTATGTGATATAATGGAGAATGCTGGGTGGTATAATGGGGGTAGAGTGTGTGATATAATCGGCGTAGAGTGTGTGATATAATGGGGTAGAGTGTGTGATATAATGGGGTAGTGTGTGATATCATGGGGTAGAGTGTGTGATATAATGGAGAACGCTAGGTGATATAATGGGGTAGAGTGTGTGATATAATGGAGAACGCTGGGTGATATAATCGGGGTAGAGTGTGTGATATAATGGAGAACGCTGGGTGATATAATGTGGTAGAGTGTGTGATATAATGGAGAACGGTGGGTGATATAAAGGGGGTCGTGTGTCTGATATAATGGAGAACGCTGGGTGATATAATGATATAATGGGGTAGAGAGTGTGATATAATGGAGAACGCTGGCTGATATAATGGGGGTAGGATGTGTGATATAATGGAGAACGCTGTGTGATATAATGGGGGTAGAGTGTGTGATATAATGGAGAACACTGGGTGATATAATGGGGTAGAGTGTGTGATATAATGGAGAACGGTGGGTGATACAATGGGGTAGTCAGTGTGATATAATGGAGAACGCTGGGTGATATAAAGCGGATTCAGAGTGTGATATTATGGAGAACGCTGGGTGATATAATGGGGTAGAGAGTGTGATATAATGGAGAATGCTGGCTGATATAATGGGGTAGAGTGTGTGATATAATGGATAACGCTGTGTGATATAATTGGAGTAGAGTGTGTGATATAATGGGGTAGAGTGTGTGATATCATGGGGTAGAGAGTGTGATATAATGGGGAACGCTGGGTGATATAATGGGGGTAGATAGTGTGATATAATGGAGAATACTGGGTGGTATAATGGGGGTAGAGTGTGTGATATAATGGAGGTGAAGTATGTGATATAATGGCGAATGCTGGGTGGTATAATGGGTAGCGTGTGTGATATAATGGAGAACGCTGGGTGATATAATGCGGTAGGGGGAGTGATATAATGGAGAACGCTAGGTGATATAATGGGGTAGAGTGTGTGATATAATGGAGAACGCTGGGTGATATAATGGGTAGCGTGTGTGATATAATGGAGAATGCTGTGTGATATAATGGGGGTAGAGTGTGTGATATAATGGAGAAGGCTGGGTGATATAATGGGGTAGAGTGTGTGATATAATGGAGAACGCTGGGTGATATAATGGGGTAGAGTGTGTGATATAATGGAGAATAGTGTTTGATATAATGGGGTAGAGTGTGTGATATAATGGGGGTAGAGTGTGTGATATAATGGGGAACGCCGGGTGATATAATGGTGTAGAGTGTGTGATATACTGGAGAACGCTGGGTGTCATATTGTGGGTAGAGTCTGTGATATAACGTAGAACGCTGGGTGATATAATATGGTAGAGTGTGTGATATAATGGAGAACTCTGGGTGCTATAATGGCGGTAGAGTGTGTGATATAATTGAGGTGGAGTATGTGATATACTGGAGAACGCTAGGTGATATAATGCGGTAGAGTGTGTGATATAATGGGGGTAGTGTGTGTGATATAATGGGGGTAGAGTGTGTGATATAATGGGGTAGAGTGTGCGATAGAATGGGGTAGAGTGTGTGATATAAAGGAGAACGCTGGGTGATATAATGGGGGTAGATAGTGTGATATAATGGAGAATACTGGGTGGTATAATGGGGGTAGAGTGTGTGATATAATGGAGGTGAAGTATGTGATATAATGGAGAATGCTGGGTGGTATAATGGGGGTAGAGTGTGTGATATAATGGGGGTAGAGTGTGTGATATAATCGGCGTAGAGTGTGTGATATAATGGGGTAGAGTGTGTGATATAATGGGGTAGTGTGTGATATCATGGGGTAGAGTGTGTGATATAATGGAGAACGCTGGGTGATATAATGGGGTAGAGTGTGTGATATAATGGAGAACGCTGGGTGATATACTGGGGGTACAGTGTGTGATATAATGGAGAATGCTGGGTGATATAACGGGGGTAGTGTGTGATATAATTGGGTGGAGTATGTGATATATTGGAGAACGCTAGGTGATATAATGGGGTAGAGTGTGTGATATAATGGAGAACGCTGGGTGATATAATCGGGGTAGAGTGTGTGATATAATGGAGAACGCTGGGTGATATAATGTGGTAGAGTGTGTGATATAATGGAGAACGGTGGGTGATATAAAGGGGGTCGAGTGTCTGATATAATGGAGAACGCTGGGTGATATAATGGGGTAGAGAGTGTGATATAATGGAGAACGCTGGCTGATATAATGGTGGTAGGATGTGTGATATAATGGAGAACGCTGTGTGATATAATGGGGGTAGAGTGTGTGATATAATGGAGAACACTGGGTGATATAATGGGGTAGAGTGTGTGATATAATGGAGAACGGTGGGTGATACAATTGGGTAGTCAGTGTGATATAATGGAGAACGCTGGGTGATATAAAGGGGATTCAGTGTGTGATATAATGGAGAACGCTGGGTGATATAATGGGGTAGAGAGTGTGATATAATGGAGAACTCTGGCTGATATAATGGGGGTAGGATGTGTGATATAATGGAGAACGCTGTGTGATATAATGGGGGTAGAGTGTGTGATATAATGGAGAACACTGGGTGATATAATGGGGTAGAGTGTGTGATATAATGGAGAACGGTGGGTGATACAATGGGGTAGTCAGTGTGATATAATGGAGAACGCTGGGTGATATAAAGGGGATTCAGTGTGTGATATAATGGAGAACGCTGGGTGATATAATGGGGTAGAGAGTGTGATATAATGCAGAATGCTGGCTGATATAATGGGGTAGAGTGTGTGATATAATGGATAACGCTGTGTGATATAATTGGAGTAGAGTGTGTGATATAATGGGGTAGAGTGTGTGATTTAATGAGGAACGCTGGGTGATATAATGCGGTAGAGGGTGTGATATAATGGAGAACGCTGGGTGATATAATGGTGTAGAGTGTGTGATATAATGGAGAACGCTGGGTGATATAATGGGGTAGAGTGTGTGATACAATGGAGAACGCTGGGTGATATAATGGGGTAGAGTGTTTGCTATAATGGAGAACGCTGGGTGATATGATGGGGTACAGTGCGTGATATAATGGAGAATGCTGGGTGATATAATGGGGTAGAGTGTGCGATATAATGGAGAACGCAGGTTGATATAATGGGGGTAGAGTGTGTGATACAATGGAGAAAGCTGAGTGATATAATGGGGCAGAGTGTGTGATATAATGGAGAACACTGACTGATATAATGGGGTAGAGTGAGTGATATAATGGGGTTAGAGTGTGTGATACAATGGGGAACGCTGGGTGACATAATGGGTTAGAGTGTGTGATATAATGGGGGTAGTGTGTGTGATATAATGGGGGTAGAGTGTGTGATATAATGGAGAACGCTGGGTGATTTAATGGGGTAGGGTGTGTGATATAATTGGGGTACAGTGTGTGATATAAAGGGGTAGAGTGTGTGATATAATGGAGAACGCTGGGTGATATAATATGGTAGAGTGTGTGATATAATGCAGAACGCTGGGTGATATAATGGGGTAGAGTGTGTGATATAATGGAGAACGCTGGGTGATATAATGGGTAGCGTGTGTGATATAATGGAGAACGCTTGGTGAAATAATGCGGGTAGAATCTGTGATATAACGGAGAACGCTGGGTGATATAATAGGGTAGGGTGTGTGATATAATGGAGAACGCTAGGTGATATAATGGGGTAGAGTGTGGGATATAATGGAGAACAGTGGGTGATATAATGGTGTAGAGTGTGTGATATAATGGAGAACGCTGGGTGATAGAATGGGGTAGAGATTGTGATATAATGGAGAACGCTGGGTGATATAATGGGGTAGAGTGTATGATATAATGGAGAACGCTGGGTGATATAATGGGGTAGAGTGTGTGATTTAATGGAGAACGCTGGGTGATATAATGCGGTAGAGGGTGTGATATAATGGAGAACGCTGGGTGATATAATGGTGTAGAGTGTGTGATATAATGGAGAACGCAGGGTGATATAATGGGGTAGAGTGTGTGATACAATGGAGAACGCTGGGTGATATAATGGGGTAGAGTGTGTGCTATAATGGGGAACACTGGGTGATATGATGGGGTACAGTGCGTGATATAATGGAGAATGCTGGGTGATATAATGGGGTAGAGTGTGTGATATAATGGAGAACGCTGGTTGATATAATGGGGGTAGAGTGTGTGATATAATGGAGAAAGCTGAGTGATATAATGGGGCAAAGTGTCTGATATAATGGAGAACACTGACTGATATAATGGGGTAGAGTGAGTGATATAATGGGGTTAGAGTGTGTGATACAATGGGGAACGCTGGGTGACATAATGGGTTAGAGTGTGTGATATAATGGGGGTAGTGTGTGTGATATAATGGGGGTAGAGTGTGTGATATAATGGAGAACGCTGGGTGATTTAATGGGGTAGGGTGTGTGATATAATTGGGGTACAGTGTGTGATATAAAGGGGTAGAGTGTGTGATATAATGGAGAACGCTGGGTGATATAATATGGTAGTGTGTGTGATATAATGCAGAACGCTAGGTGATATAATGGGGTAGAGTGTGTGATATAATGGAGAACGCTGGGTGATATAATGGGTAGCGTGTGTGATATAATGGAGAACGCTTGGTGAAATAATGCGGGTAGAGTCTGTGATATAATGGAGAACGCTGGGTGATATAATAGGGTAGGGTGTGTGATATAATGGAGAACGCTAGGTGATATAATGGGGTAGACTGTGGGATATAATGGAGAACAGTGGGTGATATAATGGTGTAGAGTGTGTGATATAATGGAGAACGCTGGGTGATAGAATGGGGTAGAGATTGTGATATAATGGAGAACGCTGGGTGATATAATGGGGTAGAGTGTATGATATAATGGAGAACGCTGGGTGATATAATGGGGTAGAGTGTGTGATATAATGGAGAATACTGTTTGATATAATGGGGTAGAGTGTGTGATATAATGGGGGTAGAGTGTGTGATATAATGGGGAACGCCGGGTGATATAATGGGGTAGAGCGTGTGATATAATGGAGAACTCTGGGTGGTATAATGGCGGTAGAGAGTGTGATATAACTGGGGTGGAGTATGTGATATACTGGAGAACACTAGATGATATAATGCGGTAGAGTGTGTGATATAATGGGGGTAGTGTGTGTGATATAATGGGGGTAGAGTGTGCGATATAATGGGGTAGAATGTGAGATAGAATGGGGTAGAGTGTGTGATATAATGGAGAACGCTGGGTGATATAATGGGGGTAGATAGTGTGATATAATGGAGAATACTGGGTGGTATAATGGGGGTAGAGTGTGTGATATAATGGAGGTGAAGTATGTGATATAATGGAGAATGCTGGGTGCTATAATGGGGGTAGAGTGTGTGATATAATGGGGGTAGAGTGTGTGATATAATCGGCGTAGAGTGTGTGATATAATGGGGTAGAGTGTGTGATATAATGTGGTAGTGTGTGATATCATGGGGTAGAGTGTGTAATATAATGGGGGTAGAGTGTGTGATTTAATGGAGAACGCTGGGTGATATAAAGCGGTAGAGGGTGTGATATAATGGAGAACGCTGGGTGATATAATGGGGTAGAGTGTGTGATATAATGGAGAACGCTGGGTGATATAATGGGGTAGAGTGTGTGATATAATGGAGATGGCTGGGTGATATAATGGGGTAGAGTGTGTGATATAATGGAGAACGCTGGGTGATATACTGGGGGTTCAGTGTGTGATATAATGGAGAATGCTGGGTGATATAATGGGGGTAGTGTGTGATATAATTCGGTGGAGTATGTGATATAATGGAAAACGCTAGGTGATATAATGGGGTAGAGTGTGTGATATAATGGAGAACGCTGGGTGATATAATCGGGGTAGAGTGTGTGATATAATGGAGAACGCTGGGTGATATAATGTGGTAGAGTGTGTGATATAATGGAGAACGGTGGGTGATATAAAGGGGGTCGAGTGTCTGATCTAATGGAGAACGCTGGGTGATATAATGGGGTAGAGAGTGTGATATCATGGAGAACGCTGGGTGATATAATGGGGGTAGGATGTGTGATATAATGGAGAACGCTGTGTGATATAATGGGGGTAGAGTGTGTGATATAATGGAGAACACTGGGTGATATAATGGGGTAGAGTGTGTGATATAATGGAGAACGGTGGGTGATACTATGGGATAGTCAGTGTGATATAATGGAGAACGCTGGGTGATATAAAGGGGATTGAGAGTGTGATATAATCGAGAACGCTGGGTGATATAATGGGGTAGAGAGTGTGATATAATGGAGAATGCTGGCTGATATAATGGGGTAGAGTGTGTGATATAATGGATAACGCTGTGTGATATAATGGGAGTAGAGTGTGTGATATAATGGGGTAGAGTGTGTGATATAATGGGGTAGAGAGTGTGATATAATGGGGGTAGAGTGTGTGATATAATGCGGAACGCTGGGTGATATAATGGGGTAGAGTGTGTGATATAATGGAGAACGCTGGGTGATATAATGGGGTCGAGTGTGTGATATAATGGAGAACGCTGGGTGATATAATCGGGTAGAGTGTGTGATATAATGGAGTACGCTGGGTGATATAATGGGGTAGTGTGTGTGATATAATGGGGGTAGAGTGTGTGATATAATGGGGAACGCTGGGTGATATAATGGGGGTAGACAGTGTGATATAATGGAGAATACTGGGTGGTATAATGGGGGTAGAGTGTGTGATATAATGGAGGTGAAGTATGTGATATAATGGAGAATGCTGGGTGGTATAATGGGGGTAGAGTGTGTGATATAATGGGGTAGAGTGTGTGATATAATCGGCGTGGAGTGTGTGATATAATGGGGTAGAGTGTGTGATATAATGGGGTAGTGTGTGATATCATGGGGTAGAGTGTGTGATATAATGGGGCTAGAGTGTGTGATTTAAGGGAGAACGCTGGGTGATATAATGGGGTAGAGTGTGTGATATAATGGAGAATACTGTTTGATATAATGGGGTAGAGTGTGTGATATAATGGGGGTAGAGTGTGTGATATAATGGGGAACGCCGGGTGATATAATGGGGTAGAGTGTGTGATATAATGGAGAACGCTAGATGATATAATGCGGTAGAGTGTGTGATATAATGGGGGTAGTGTCTGTGATATAATGGGGGTAGAGTATCTGATATAATGGGGTAGAATGTGAGATAGAATGGGGTAGAGTGTGTGATATAATGGAGAACGCTGGGTAATATAATGGGGGTAGATAGTGTGATATAATGGAGAATACTGGGTGGTATAATGGGGGTAGAGTGTGTGATATAATGGAGGTGAAGTATGTGATATAATGGAGAATGCTGGGTGCTATAATGGGGGTAGAGTGTGTGATATAATGGGGGTAGAGTGTGTGATATAATCGGTGTAGAGTGTGTGGTATAATGGGGTAGAGTGTGTGATATAATGGGGCAGTGTGTGATATCATGGGGTAGAGTGTGTGATATAATGGGGGTAGAGTGTGTGATTTAATGGAGAACGCTGGGTGATATAATGGGGTAGAGTGTGTGATATAATGGAGATGGCTGGGTGATATAATGGGGTAGAGTGTGTGATATAATGGAGAACGCTGGGTGATATACTGGGGGTACAGTGTGTGATATAATGGAAAATGCTGGGTGATATAATGGGGGTAGTGTGTGATATAATTCGGTGGAGTATGTGATATAATGGAGAACGCTAGGTGATATAATGGCTTACAGTGCGTGATATAATGGAGAACGCTGGGTGATATAATGGGGTAGAGTGTGTGATATAATGGAGAACGCTGGGTGATATAATGGGGTAGAGTGTGTGATATAACGGGGGTAGAGTGTGTGATATAATGGAGAACGCTGGGTGATATAATGGGTAGCGTGTGTGATATAATGGAGAACGCTGGGTGATTTAATGGGGTAGAGTGTGTGATATAATGGGGGTAGAGTGTGTTATATAATGGGGTAGAGTGTGTGATATAAAGGAGAATGCTGGGTGATATAATGGGGGTAGATAGTGTGATATAATGGAGAATACTGGGTGGTATAATGGGGGTAGAGTGTGTGATATAATGGAGGTGAAGTATGTGATATAATGGAGAATGCTGGGTGGTATAATGGGGGTAGAGTGTGTGATATAATGGGGGTAGAGTGTGTGATTTAATGGTGAACGCTGGGTGATATAATGGGGTAGAGTGTGTGATATAATGGAGAACGCTGGGTGATATAATGGGGTAGAGTGTGTGATATAATGGAGATGGCTGGTTGATATAATGGGGTAGAGTGTGTGATATAATGGAGAACGCGGGGTGATATAATGGGGTAGAGTGTGTGATATAATGGAGAACGCTGGGTGATATACTGGGGTACAGTGTGTGATATAATGGAGAATGCTGGGTGATATAATGGGGGTAGTGTGTGATATAATTGGGTGGAGTATGTGATATAATGGAGAACGCTAGGTGATATAATGTGGTAGAGTGTGTGATATAATGGAGAGTGCTGGGTGATATAATCGGGGTAGAGTGTGTGATATAATGGAGAACGCTGGGTGATATAATGTGGTAGAGTGTGTGATATAATGGAGAACGGTGGGTGATATAAAGGGGGTCGAGTGTCTGATATAATGGAGAACGCTGGGTGATATAATGGGGTAGAGAGTGTGATACAATGGAGAACGCTGGCTGATATAATGGGGGTAGGATGTGTGATATAATGGAGAACGCTGTGTGATATAATGGGGGTAGAGTGTGTGATATAATGGAGAACACTGGGTGATATAATGGGGTAGAGTGTGTGATATAATGGAGAACTGTGGGTGATACAATCGGGTAGTCAGTGTGATATAATGGAGAACGCTGGGTGATAAAAAGGGGATTGAGTGTGTGATATAATGGAGAACGCTGGATGATATAATGGGGTAGAGAGTGTGATATAATGCAGAATGCTGGCTGATATAATGGGGTAGAGTGTGTGATATAATGGATAACGCTGTGTGATATAATTGGAGTAGAGTGTGTGATATAATGGGGTAGAGTGTGTGATATAATAGGGTAGAGTGTGTGATATAATGGGGAACGCTGGGTGATATAATGGGGTAGAGTGGGTGATATAATGGAGAACGCTGGGTGACATAATGGGTAGCGTGTGTGATATAATGCAGAACGCTGGGTGATATAATGGGGTAGAGTGTGTGCTATAATGGAGAACGCTGGGTGATATAATGCGGTAGAGGGTGTGATATAATGGAGAACGCTAGGTGATATAATGGGGTAGAGTGTGTGATATAATGGAGAACGCTGGGTGATATAATGGGTAGCGTGTGATAATGGAGAATGGTGTGTGATATAATGCGGTAGAGGGTGTGATATAATGGGGAACGCTGGGTGATATAATGGTGTAGAGTGTGTGATATAATGGAGAACGCTGGGTGATATAATGGGGTCGAGTGTGTGATATAATGGAGAACGCTGGGTGATATAATGGGGTAGAGTGAGTGATATAATGGGGTTAGAGTGTGTGATACAATGGGGAACGCTGGGTGACATAATGGGTTAGAGTGTGTGATATAATGGGGGTAGTGTGTGTGATATAATGGGGGTAGAGTGTGTGATATAATGGAGAACGCTGGGTGATTTAATGGGGTAGGGTGTGTGATATAATTGGGGTACAGTGTGTGATATAAAGGGGTAGAGTGTGTGATATAATGGAGAACGCTGGGTGATATAATATGGTAGTGTGTGTGATATAATGCAGAACGCTAGGTGATATAATGGGGTAGAGTGTGTGATATAATGGAGAACGCTGGGTGATATAATGGGTAGCGTGTGTGATATAATGGAGAACGCTTGGTGAAATAATGCGGGTAGAGTCTGTGATATAATGGAGAACGCTGGGTGATATAATAGGGTAGGGTGTGTGATATAATGGAGAACGCTAGGTGATATAATGGGGTAGACTGTGGGATATAATGGAGAACAGTGGGTGATATAATGGTGTAGAGTGTGTGATATAATGGAGAACGCTGGGTGATAGAATGGGGTAGAGATTGTGATATAATGGAGAACGCTGGGTGATATAATGGGGTAGAGTGTATGATATAATGGAGAACGCTGGGTGATATAATGGGGTAGAGTGTGTGATATAATGGAGAATACTGTTTGATATAATGGGGTAGAGTGTGTGATATAATGGGGGTAGAGTGTGTGATATAATGGGGAACGCCGGGTGATATAATGGGGTAGAGTGTGTGATATAATGGAGAACTCTGGGTGGTATAATGGCGGTAGAGAGTGTGATATAATTGGGGTGGAGTATGTGATATACTGGAGAACACTAGATGATATAATGCGGTAGAGTGTGTGATATAATGGGGGTAGTGTGTGTGATATAATGGGGGTAGAGTGTGCGATATAATGGGGTAGAATGTGAGATAGAATGGGGTAGAGTGTGTGATATAATGGAGAACGCTGGGTGATATAATGGGGGTAGATAGTGTGATATAATGGAGAATACTGGGTGGTATAATGGGGGTAGAGTGTGTGATATAATGGAGGTGAAGTATGTGATATAATGGAGAATGCTGGGTGCTATAATGGGGGTAGAGTGTGTGATATAATGGGGGTAGAGTGTGTGATATAATCGGCGTAGAGTGTGTGATTTAATGGAGAACGCTGGGTGATATAAAGCGGTAGAGGGTGTGATATAATGGAGAACGCTGGGTGATATAATGGGGTAGAGTGTGTGATATAATGGAGAACGCTGGGTGATATAATGGGGTAGAGTGTGTGATATAATGGAGATGGCTGGGTGATATAATGGGGTAGAGTGTGTGATATAATGGAGAACGCTGGGTGATATACTGGGGGTTCAGTGTGTGATATAATGGAGAATGCTGGGTGATATAATGGGGGTAGTGTGTGATATAATTCGGTGGAGTATGTGATATAATGGAAAACGCTAGGTGATATAATGGGGTAGAGTGTGTGATATAATGGAGAACGCTGGGTGATATAATCGGGGTAGAGTGTGTGATATAATGGAGAACGCTGGGTGATATAATGTGGTAGAGTGTGTGATATAATGGAGAACGGTGGGTGATATAAAGGGGGTCGAGTGTCTGATCTAATGGAGAACGCTGGGTGATATAATGGGGTAGAGAGTGTGATATCATGGAGAACGCTGGGTGATATAATGGGGGTAGGATGTGTGATATAATGGAGAACGCTGTGTGATATAATGGGGGTAGAGTGTGTGATATAATGGAGAACACTGGGTGATATAATGGGGTAGAGTGTGTGATATAATGGAGAACGGTGGGTGATACTATGGGATAGTCAGTGTGATATAATGGAGAACGCTGGGTGATATAAAGGGGATTGAGAGTGTGATATAATCGAGAACGCTGGGTGATATAATGGGGTAGAGAGTGTGATATAATGGAGAATGCTGGCTGATATAATGGGGTAGAGTGTGTGATATAATGGATAACGCTGTGTGATATAATGGGAGTAGAGTGTGTGATATAATGGGGTAGAGTGTGTGATATAATGGGGTAGAGAGTGTGATATAATGGGGGTAGAGTGTGTGATATAATGCGGAACGCTGGGTGATATAATGGGGTAGAGTGTGTGATATAATGGAGAACGCTGGGTGATATAATGGGGTCGAGTGTGTGATATAATGGAGAACGCTGGGTGATATAATCGGGTAGAGTGTGTGATATAATGGAGTACGCTGGGTGATATAATGGGGTAGTGTGTGTGATATAATGGGGGTAGAGTGTGTGATATAATGGGGAACGCTGGGTGATATAATGGGGGTAGACAGTGTGATATAATGGAGAATACTGGGTGGTATAATGGGGGTAGAGTGTGTGATATAATGGAGGTGAAGTATGTGATATAATGGAGAATGCTGGGTGGTATAATGGGGGTAGAGTGTGTGATATAATGGGGTAGAGTGTGTGATATAATCGGCGTGGAGTGTGTGATATAATGGGGTAGAGTGTGTGATATAATGGGGTAGTGTGTGATATCATGGGGTAGAGTGTGTGATATAATGGGGCTAGAGTGTGTGATTTAAGGGAGAACGCTGGGTGATATAATGGGGTAGAGTGTGTGATATAATGGAGAATACTGTTTGATATAATGGGGTAGAGTGTGTGATATAATGGGGGTAGAGTGTGTGATATAATGGGGAACGCCGGGTGATATAATGGGGTAGAGTGTGTGATATAATGGAGAACTCTGGGTGGTATAATGGCGGTAGAGTGTGTGATATAATTGGGGTGGAGTATGTGATATACTGGAGAACGCTAGATGATATAATGCGGTAGAGTGTGTGATATAATGGGGGTAGTGTCTGTGATATAATGGGGGTAGAGTATCTGATATAATGGGGTAGAATGTGAGATAGAATGGGGTAGAGTGTGTGATATAATGGAGAACGCTGGGTAATATAATGGGGGTAGATAGTGTGATATAATGGAGAATACTGGGTGGTATAATGGGGGTAGAGTGTGTGATATAATGGAGGTGAAGTATGTGATATAATGGAGAATGCTGGGTGCTATAATGGGGGTAGAGTGTGTGATATAATGGGGGTAGAGTGTGTGATATAATCGGTGTAGAGTGTGTGGTATAATGGGGTAGAGTGTGTGATATAATGGGGCAGTGTGTGACATCATGGGGTAGAGTGTGTGATATAATGGGGGTAGAGTGTGTGATTTAATGGAGTACGCTGGGTGATATAATGGGGTAGAGTGTGTGATATAATGGAGATGGCTGGGTGATATAATGGGGTAGAGTGTGTGATATAATGGAGAACGCTGGGTGATATAGTGGGGGTACAGTGTGTGATATAATGGAAAATGCTGGGTGATATAATGGGGGTAGTGTGTGATATAATTCGGTGGAGTATGTGATATAATGGAGAACGCTAGGTGATATAATGGGGTACAGTGCGTGATATAATGGAGAACGCTGGGTGATATAATGGGGTAGAGTGTGTGATATAATGGAGAACGCTGGGTGATATAATGGGGTAGAGTGTGTGATATAACGGGGGTAGAGTGTGTGATATAATGGAGAACGCTGGGTGATATAATGGGTAGCGTGTGTGATATAATGGAGAACGCTGGGTGATTTAATGGGGTAGAGTGTGTGATATAATGGGGGTAGAGTGTGTTATATAATGGGGTAGAGTGTGTGATATAATGGAGAACGCTGGGTGATATAATGCGGTAGAGGGTGTGATATAATGGAGAACGCTAGGTGATATAAAGGGGTAGAGTGTGTGATATAATGGGGTAGAGTGTGTCATATAATGGTGAACGCTGGGTGATATAATCGGGTAGAGTGTGTGATATAAAGGAGAATGCTGGGTGATATAATGGGGGTAGATAGTGTGATATAATGGAGAATACTGGGTGGTATAATGGGGGTAGAGTGTGTGATATAATGGAGGTGAAGTATGTGATATAATGGAGAATGCTGGGTGGTATAATGGGGGTAGAGTGTGTGATATAATGGGGGTAGAGTGTGTGATTTAATGGTGAACGCTGGGTGATATAATGGGGTAGAGTGTGTGATATAATGGAGAACGCTGGGTGATATAATGGGGTAGAGTGCGTGATATAATGGAGATGGCTGGTTGATATAATGGGGTAGAGTGTGTGATATAATGGAGAACGCTGGGTGATATAATGGGGTAGAGTGTGTGATATAATGGAGAACGCTGGGTGATATACTGGGGGTACAGTGTGTGATATAATGGAGAATGCTGGGTGATATAATGGGGGTAGTGTGTGATATAATTGGGTGGAGTATGTGATATAATGGAGAACGCTAGGTGATATAATGTGGTAGAGTGTGTGATATAATGGAGAGCGCTGGGTGATATAATCGGGGTAGAGTGTGTGATATAATGGAGAACGCTGGGTGATATAATGTGGTAGAGTGTGTGATATAATGGAGAACGGTGGGTGATATAAAGGGGGTCGAGTGTCTGATATAATGGAGAACGCTGGGTGATATAATGGGGTAGAGAGTGTGATACAATGGAGAACGCTGGCTGATATAATGGGGGTAGGATGTGTGATATAATGGAGAACGCTGTGTGATATAATGGGGGTAGAGTGTGTGATATAATGGAGAACACTGGGTGATATAATGGGGTAGAGTGTGTGATATAATGGAGAACTGTGGGTGATACAATCGGGTAGTCAGTGTGATATAATGGAGAACGCTGGGTGATATAAAGGGGATTGAGTGTGTGATATAATGGAGAACGCTGGGTGATATAATGGGGTAGAGAGTGTGATATAATGCAGAATGCTGGCTGATATAATGGGGTAGAGTGTGTGATATAATGGATAACGCTGTGTGATATAATTGGAGTAGAGTGTGTGATATAATGGGGTAGAGTGTGTGATATAATAGGGTAGAGTGTGTGATATAATGGGGAACGCTGGGTGATATAATGGGGTAGAGTGGGTGATATAATGGAGAAGGCTGGGTGACATAATGGGTAGCGTGTGTGATATAATGCAGAACGCTGGGTGATATAATGGGGTAGAGTGTGTGCTATAATGGAGAACACTGGGTGATATAATGCGGTAGAGGGTGTGATATAATGGAGAACGCTAGGTGATATAATGGGGTAGAGTGTGTGATATAATGGAGAACGCTGGGTGATATAATGGGTAGCGTGTGTGATATAATGGAGAATGGTGTGTGATATAATGCGGTAGAGGGTGTGATATAATGGGGAACGCTGGGTGATATAATGGGGTAGAGTGTGTGATATAATGGAGAACGCTGGGTGATATAATGGGGTAGAGTGTGTGATATAATGGAGATGGCTGGGTGATATAATGGGGTAGAGTGTGTGATATAATGGAGACCGCTGGGTGATATACTGGGGGTTCAGTGTGTGATATAATGGAGAATGCTGGGTGATATAATGGGGGTAGTGTGTGATATAATTCGGTGGAGTATGTGATATAATGGAAAACGCTAGGTGATATAATGGGGTAGAGTGTGTGATATAATGGAGAACGCTGGGTGATATAATCGGGGTAAAGTGTGTGATATAATGGAGAACGCTGGGTGATATAATGTGGTAGAGTGTGTGATATAATGGAGAACGGTGGGTGATACTATGGGATAGTCAGTGTGATATAATGGAGAACGCTGGGTGATATAAAGGGGATTGAGTGTGTGATATAATCGAGAACGCTGGGTGATATAATGGGGTAGAGAGTGTGATATAATGGAGAATGCTGGCTGATATAATGGGGTAGAGTGTGTGATATAATGGATAACGCTGTGTGATATAATGGGAGTAGAGTGTGTGATATAATGGGGTAGAGTGTGTGATATAATGGGGTAGAGAGTGTGATATAATGGGGGTAGAGTGTGTGATATAATGGGGAATGCTGGGTGATATAATGGGGTAGAGTGTGTGATATAATGGAGAACGCTGGGTGATATAATGGGGTCGAGTGTGTGATATAATGGAGAACGCTGGGTGATATAATCGGGTAGAGTGTGTGATATAATGGAGTACGCTGGGTGATATAATGGGGTAGTGTGTGTGATATAATGGGGGTAGAGTGTGTGATATAATGGGGAACGCTGGGTGATATAATGGGGGTAGACAGTGTGATATAATGGAGAATACTGGGTGGTATAATGGGGGTAGAGTGTGTGATATAATGGGGTAGAGTGTGTGATATAATCGGCGTGGAGTGTGTGATATAATGGGGTAGAGTGTGTGATATAATGGGGTAGTGTGTGATATCATGGGGTAGAGTGTGTGATATAATGGGGCTAGAGTGTGTGATTTAAGGGAGAACGCTGGGTGATATAATGGGGTAGAGTGTGTGATATAATGGAGAATACTGTTTGATATAATGGGGTAGAGTGTGTGATATAATGGGGGTAGAGTGTGTGATATAATGGGGAACGCCGGGTGATATAATGGGGTAGAGTGTGTGATATAATGGAGAACTCTGGGTGGTATAATGGCGGTAGAGTGTGTGATATAATTGGGGTGGAGTATGTGATATACTGGAGAACGCTAGATGATATAATGCGGTAGAGTGTGTGATATAATGGGGGTAGTGTCTGTGATATAATGGGGGTAGAGTATCTGCTATAATGGGGTAGAATGTGAGATAGAATGGGGTAGAATGTGTGATATAATGGAGAACGCTGGGTAATATAATGGGGGTAGATAGTGTGATATAATGGAGAATACTGGGTGGTATAATGGGGGTAGAGTGTGTGATATAATGGAGGTGAAGTATGTGATATAATGGAGAATGCTGGGTGCTATAATGGGGGTAGAGTGTGTGATATAATGGGGGTAGAGTGTGTGATATAATCGGTGTAGAGTGTGTGGTATAATGGGGTAGAGTGTGTGATATAATGGGGCAGTGTGTGATATCATGGGGTAGAGTGTGTGATATAATGGGGGTAGAGTGTGTGATTTAATGGAGAACGCTGGGTGATATAATGGGGTAGAGTGTGTGATATAATGGAGAACGCTGGGTGATATACTGGGGGTACAGTGTGTGATATAATGGAAAATGCTGGGTGATATAATGGGGGTAGTGTGTGATATAATTCGGTGGAGTATGTGATATAATGGAGAACGCTAGGTGATATAATGGGGTACAGTGCGTGATATAATGGAGAACGCTGGGTGATATAATGGGGTAGAGTGTGTGATATAATGGAGAACGCTGGGTGATATAATGGGTAGCGTGTGTGATATAATGGAGAACGCTGGGTGATTTAATGGGGTAGAGTGTGTGATATAATGGGGGTAGAGTGTGTTATATAATGGGGTAGAGTGTGTGATATAATGGGGGAGGAGTATGTGATATAATGGAGAACGCTAGGTGATATAATGGGGTAGAGTGTGTGATATAAAGGGGGTAGAGTGTGTGATATAATGGAGAACGCTGGGTGATATAATGCGGTAGAGGGTGTGATATAATGGAGAACGCTAGGTGATATAAAGGGGTAGAGTGTGTGATATAATGGGGTAGAGTGTGTCATATAATGGGGAACGCTGGGTGATATAATGGGGTAGAGTGTGTGATATAAAGGAGAATGCTGGGTGATATAATGGGGGTAGATAGTGTGATATAATGGAGAATACTGGGTGGTATAATGGGGGTAGAGTGTGTGATATAATGGAGGTGAAGTATGTGATATAATGGAGAATGCTGGGTGGTATAATGGGGGTAGAGTGTGTGATATAATGGGGGTAGAGTGTGTGATTTATTGGTGAACGCTGGGTGATATAATGGGGTAGAGTGTGTGATATAATGGAGAACGCTGGGTGATATAATCGGGTAGAGTGTGTGATATAATGGAGTACGCTGGGTGATATAATGGGGTAGAGTGTGTGATATAATGGGGGTAGAGTGTGTGATATAATGGGGAACGCTGGGTGATATAATGGGGGTAGACAGTGTGATATAATGGAGAATACTGGGTGGTATAATGGGGTAGAGTGTGTGATATAATGGAGGTGAAGTATGTGCTATAATGGAGAATGCTGGGTGGTATAATGGGGGTAGAGTGTGTGATATAATGGGGGTAGAGTGTGTGATATAATCGGCGTGGAGTGTGTGATATAATGGGGTAGAGTGTGTGATATAATGGGGTAGTGTGTGATATCATGGGGTAGAGTGTGTGATATAATGGGGCTAGAGTGTGTGATTTAAGGGAGAACGCTGGGTGATATAATGGGGTAGAGTGTGTGATATAATGGAGAATACTGTTTGATATAATGGGGTAGAGTGTGTGATATAATGGGGGTAGAGTGTGTGATATAATGGGGAACGCCGGGTGATATAATGGGGTAGAGTGTGTGATATAATGGAGAACTCTGGGTGGTATAATGGCGGTAGAGTGTGTGATATAATTGGGGTGGAGTATGTGATATACTGGAGAACGCTAGATGATATAATGCGGTAGAGTGTGTGATATAATGGGGGTAGTGTCTGTGATATAATGGGGGTAGAGTATCTGCTATAATGGGGTAGAATGTGAGATAGAATGGGGTAGAATGTGTGATATAATGGAGAACGCTGGGTAATATAATGGGGGTAGATAGTGTGATATAATGGAGAATACTGGGTGGTATAATGGGGGTAGAGTGTGTGATATAATGGAGGTGAAGTATGTGATATAATGGAGAATGCTGGGTGCTATAATGGGGGTAGAGTGTGTGATATAATGGGGGTAGAGTGTGTGATATAATCGGTGTAGAGTGTGTGGTATAATGGGGTAGAGTGTGTGATATAATGGGGCAGTGTGTGATATCATGGGGTAGAGTGTGTGATATAATGGGGGTAGAGTGTGTGATTTAATGGAGAACGCTGGGTGATATAATGGGGTAGAGTGTGTGATATAATGGAGAACGCTGGGTGATATACTGGGGGTACAGTGTGTGATATAATGGAAAATGCTGGGTGATATAATGGGGGTAGTGTGTGATATAATTCGGTGGAGTATGTGATATAATGGAGAACGCTAGGTGATATAATGGGGTACAGTGCGTGATATAATGGAGAACGCTGGGTGATATAATGGGGTAGAGTGTGTGATATAATGGAGAACGCTGGGTGATATAATGGGTAGCGTGTGTGATATAATGGAGAACGCTGGGTGATTTAATGGGGTAGAGTGTGTGATATAATGGGGGTAGAGTGTGTTATATAATGGGGTAGAGTGTGTGATATAATGGGGGAGGAGTATGTGATATAATGGAGAACGCTAGGTGATATAATGGGGTAGAGTGTGTGATATAAAGGGGGTAGAGTGTGTGATATAATGGAGAACGCTGGGTGATATAATGCGGTAGAGGGTGTGATATAATGGAGAACGCTAGGTGATATAAAGGGGTAGAGTGTGTGATATAATGGGGTAGAGTGTGTCATATAATGGGGAACGCTGGGTGATATAATGGGGTAGAGTGTGTGATATAAAGGAGAATGCTGGGTGATATAATGGGGGTAGATAGTGTGATATAATGGAGAATACTGGGTGGTATAATGGGGGTAGAGTGTGTGATATAATGGAGAACGCTGGGTGATATACTGGGGGTACAGTGTGTGATATAATGGAGAATGCTGGGTGATATAATGGGGGTAGTGTGTGATATAATTGGGTGGAGTATGTGATATAATGGAGAACGCTAGGTGATATAATGGGGTAGAGTGTGTGCTATAATGGAGAGCGCTGGGTGATATAATCGGGGTAGAGTGTGTGATATAATGGAGAACGCTGGGTGATATAATGTGGTAGAGTGTGTGATATAATAGAGAACGGTGGGTGATATCAAGGGGGTCGAGTGTCTGATATAATGGAGAACGCTGGGTGATATAATGGGGTAGAGAGTGTGATACAATGGAGAACGCTGGCTGATATAATGGGGGTAGGATGTGTGATATAATGGAGAACGCTGTGTGATATAATGGGGGTAGAGTGTGTGATATAATGGAGAACACTGGGTGATATAATGGGGTAGAGTGTGTGATATAATGGAGAACTGTGGGTGATACAATCGGGTAGTCAGTGTGATATAATGGAGAACGCTGGGTGATATAAAGGGGATTGAGTGTGTGATATAATGGAGAACGCTGGGTGATATAATGGGGTAGAGAGTGTGATATAATGCAGAATGCTGGCTGATATAATGGGGTAGAGTGTGTGATATAATGGATAACGCTGTGTGATATAATTAGAGTAGAGTGTGTGATATAATGGGGTAGAGTGTGTGATATAATAGGGTAGAGTGTGTGATATAATGGGGAACGCTGGGTGATATAATGGGGTAGAGTGGGTGATATAATGGAGAACGCTGGGTGACATAATGGGTAGCGTGTGTGATATAATGCAGAACGCTGGGTGATATAATGGGGTAGAGTGTGTGCTATAATGGAGAACGCTGGGTGATATAATGCGGTAGAGGGTGTGATATAATGGAGAACGATAGGTGATATAATGGGGTAGAGTGTGTGATATAATGGAGAACGCTGGGTGATATAATGGGTAGCGTGTGTGATATAATGGAGAATGGTGTGTGATATAATGCGGTAGAGGGTGTGATATAATGGGGAACGCTGGGTGATATAATGGTGTAGAGTGTGTGATATAATGGAGAACGCTGGGTGATATAATGGGGTAGAGTGTGTGATATAATGGAGATGGCTGGGTGATATAATGGGGTAGAGTGTGTGATATAATGGAGAACGCTGGGTGATATACTGGGGGTTCAGTGTGTGATATAATGGAGAATGCTGGGTGATATAATGGGGGTAGTGTGTGATATAATTCGGTGGAGTATGTGATATAATGGAAAACGCTAGGTGATATAATGGGGTAGAGTGTGTGATATAATGGGGGTAGAGTGTGTGATATAATCGGTGTAGAGTGTGTGGTATAATGGGGTAGAGTGTGTGATATAATGGGGCAGTGTGTGATATCATGGGGTAGAGTGTGTGATATAATGGGGGTAGAGTGTGTGATTTAATGGAGAACGCTGGGTGATATAATGGGGTAGAGTGTGTGATATAATGGAGAACGCTGGGTGATATACTGGGGGTACAGTGTGTGATATAATGGAAAATGCTGGGTGATATAATGGGGGTAGTGTGTGATCTAATTCGGTGGAGTATGTGATATAATGGAGAACGCTAGGTGATATAATGGGGTACAGTGCGTGATATAATGGAGAACGCTGGGTGATATAATGGGGTAGAGTGTGTGATATAATGGAGAACGCTGGGTGATATAATGGGTAGCGTGTGTGATATAATGGAGAACGCTGGGTGATTTAATTGGGTAGAGTGTGTGATATAATGGGGGTAGAGTGTGTTATATAATGGGGTAGAGTGTGTGATATAATGGGGGAGGAGTATGTGATATAATGGAGAACGCTAGGTGATATAATGGGGTAGAGTGTGTGATATAAAGGGGGTAGAGTGTGTGATATAATGGAGAACGCTGGGTGATATAATGCGGTAGAGGGTGTGATATAATGGAGAACGCTAGGTGATATAAAGGGGTAGAGTGTGTGATATAATGGGGTAGAGTGTGTCATATAATGGGGAACGCTGGGTGATATAATGGGGTAGAGTGTGTGATATAAAGGAGAATGCTGGGTGATATAATGGGGGTAGATAGTGTGATATAATGGAGAATACTGGGTGGTATAATGGGGGTAGAGTGTGTGATATAATGGAGGTGAAGTATGTGATATAATGGAGAATGCTGGGTGGTATAATGGGGGTAGAGTGTGTGATATAATGGGGGTAGAGTGTGTGATTTATTGGTGAACGCTGGGTGATATAATGGGGTAGAGTGTGTGATATAATGGAGAACGCTGGGTGATATAATGGGGTAGAGTGTGTGATATAATGGAGATGGCTGGTTGATATAATGGGGTAGAGTGTGTGATATAATGGAGAACGCTGGGTGATATAATGGGGTAGAGTGTGTGATATAATGGAGAACGCTGGGTGATATACTGGGGGTACAGTGTGTGATATAATGGAGAATGCTGGGTGATATAATGGGGGTAGTGTGTGATATAATTGGGTGGAGTATGTGATATAATGGAGAACGCTAGGTGATATAATGGGGTAGAGTGTGTGCTATAATGGAGAGCGCTGGGTGATATAATCGGGGTAGGGTGTGTGATATAATGGAGAACGCTGGGTGATATAATGTGGTAGAGTGTGTGATATAATGGAGAACGGTGGGTGATATAAAGGGGGTCGAGTGTCTGATATAATGGAGAACGCTGGGTGATATAATGGGGTAGAGAGTGTGATACAATGGAGAACGCTGGCTGATATAATGGGGGTAGGATGTGTGATATAATGGAGAACGCTGTGTGATATAATGGGGGTAGAGTGTGTGATATAATGGAGAACACTGGGTGATATAATGGGGTAGAGTGTGTGATATAATGGAGAACTGTGGGTGATACAATCGGGTAGTCAGTGTGATATAATGGAGAACGCTGGGTGATATAAAGGGGATTGAGTGTGTGATATAATGGAGAACGCTGGGTGATATAATGGGGTAGAGAGTGTGATATAATGCAGAATGCTGGCTGATATAATGGGGTAGAGTGTGTGATATAATGGATAACGCTGTGTGATATAATTGGAGTAGAGTGTGTGATATAATGGGGTAGAGTGTGTGATATAATAGGGTAGAGTGTGTGATATAATGGAGAACGCTGGGTGATATAATGGGGTAGAGTGTGTGATATAATGGAGATGGCTGGGTGATATAATGGGGTAGAGTGTGTGATATAATGGAGAACGCTGGGTGATATACTGGGGGTTCAGTGTGTGATATAATGGAGAATGCTGGGTGATATAATGGGGGTAGTGTGTGATATAATTCGGTGGAGTATGTGATATAATGGAAAACGCTAGGTGATATAATGGGGTAGAGTGTGTGATATAATGGAGAACGCTGGGTGATATAATCGGGGTAGAGTGTGTGATATAATGGAGAACGCTGGGTGATATAATGTGGTAGAGTGTGTGATATAATGGAGAACGGTGGGTGATATAATGGGGGTAGAGTGTGTGATATAATGGGGGTAGAGTGTGTGATATAATCGGTGTAGAGTGTGTGGTATAATGGGGTAGAGTGTGTGATATAATGGGGCAGTGTGTGATATCATGGGGTAGAGTGTGTGATATAATGGGGGTAGAGTGTGTGATTTAATGGAGAACGCTGGGTGATATAATGGGGTAGAGTGTGTGATATAATGGAGATGGCTGGGTGATATAATGGGGTAGAGTGTGTGATATAATGGAGAACGCTGGGTGATATACTGGGGGTACAGTGTGTGATATAATGGAAAATGCTGGGTGATATAATGGGGGTAGTGTGTGATATAATTCGGTGGAGTATGTGATATAATGGAGAACGCTAGGTGATATAATGGGGTACAGTGCGTGATATAATGGAGAACGCTGGGTGATATAATGGGGTAGAGTGTGTGATATAATGGAGAACGCTGGGTGATATAATGGGGTAGAGTGTGTGATATAATAGGGTAGAGTGTGTGATATAATGGAGAACGCTGGGTGATATAATGGGGTAGAGTGTGTGATATAATGGAGATGGCTGGGTGATATAATGGGGTAGAGTGTGTGATATAATGGAGAACGCTGGGTGATATACTGGGGGTTCAGTGTGTGATATAATGGAGAATGCTGGGTGATATAATGGGGGTAGTGTGTGATATAATTCGGTGGAGTATGTGATATAATGGAAAACGCTAGGTGATATAATGGGGTAGAGTGTGTGATATAATGGAGAACGCTGGGTGATATAATCGGGGTAGAGTGTGTGATATAATGGAGAACGCTGGGTGATATAATGTGGTAGAGTGTGTGATATAATGGAGAACGGTGGGTGATATAATGGGGGTAGAGTGTGTGATATAATGGGGGTAGAGTGTGTGATATAATCGGTGTAGAGTGTGTGGTATAATGGGGTAGAGTGTGTGATATAATGGGGCAGTGTGTGATATCATGGGGTAGAGTGTGTGATATAATGGGGGTAGAGTGTGTGATTTAATGGAGAACGCTGGGTGATATAATGGGGTAGAGTGTGTGATATAATGGAGATGGCTGGGTGATATAATGGGGTAGAGTGTGTGATATAATGGAGAACGCTGGGTGATATACTGGGGGTACAGTGTGTGATATAATGGAAAATGCTGGGTGATATAATGGGGGTAGTGTGTGATATAATTCGGTGGAGTATGTGATATAATGGAGAACGCTAGGTGATATAATGGGGTACAGTGCGTGATATAATGGAGAACGCTGGGTGATATAATGGGGTAGAGTGTGTGATATAATGGAGAACGCTGGGTGATATAATGGGGTAGACTGTGTGATATAACGGGGGTAGAGTGTGTGATATAATGGAGAACGCTGGGTGATATAATGGGTAGCGTGTGTGATATAATGGAGAACGCTGGGTGATTTAATGGGGTAGAGTGTGTGATATAATGGGGGTAGAGTGTGTTATATAATGGGGTAGAGTGTGTGATATAATGGGGGAGGAGTATGTGATATAATGGAGAACGCTAGGTGATATAATGGGGTAGAGTATGTGATATAAAGGGGGTAGAGTGTGTGATATAATGGAGAACGCTGGGTGATATAATGCGGTAGAGGGTGTGATATAATGGAGAACGCTAGGTGATATAAAGGGGTAGAGTGTGTGATATAATGGGGTAGAGTGTGTCATATAATGGGGAACGCTGGGTGATATAATGGGGTAGAGTGTGTGATATAAAGGAGAATGCTGGGTGATATAATGGGGGTAGATAGTGTGATATAATGGAGAATACTGGGTGGTATAATGGGGGTAGAGTGTGTGATATAATGGAGGTGAAGTATGTGATATAATGGAGAATGCTGGGTGGTATAATGGGGGTAGAGTGTGTGATATAATGGGGGTAGAGTGTGTGATTTAATGGTGAACGCTGGGTGATATAATGGGGTAGAGTGTGTGATATAATGGAGAACGCTGGGTGATATAATGGGGTCAAGTGTGTGATATAATGGAGAACGCTGGGTGATATAATCGGGTAGAGTGTGTGATATAATGGAGTACGCTGGGTGATATAATGGGGTAGAGTGTGTGATATAATGGGGGTAGAGTGTGTGATATAATGGGGAACGCTGGGTGATATAATGGGGGTAGACAGTGTGATATAATGGAGAATACTGGGTGGTATAATGGGGTAGAGTGTGTGATATAATGGAGGTGAAGTATGTGATATAATGGAGAATGCTGGGTGGTATAATGGGGGTAGAGTGTGTGATATAATGGGGGTAGAGTGTGTGATATAATCGGCGTGGAGTGTGTGATATAATGGGGTAGAGTGTGTGATATAATGGGGTAGTGTGTGATATCATGGGGTAGAGTGTGTGATATAATGGGGCTAGAGTGTGTGATTTAAGGGAGAACGCTGGGTGATATAATGGGGTAGAGTGTGTGATATAATGGAGAATACTGTTTGATATAATGGGGTAGAGTGTGTGATATAATGGGGGTAGAGTGTGTGATATAATGGGGAACGCCGGGTGATATAATGGGGTAGAGTGTGTGATATAATGGAGAACTCTGGGTGGTATAATGGCGGTAGAGTGTGTGATATAATTGGGGTGGAGTATGTGATATACTGGAGAACGCTAGATGATATAATGCGGTAGAGTGTGTGATATAATGGGGGTAGTGTCTGTGATATAATGGGGGTAGAGTATCTGATATAATGGGGTAGAATGTGAGATAGAATGGGGTAGAGTGTGTGATATAATGGAGAACGCTGGGTAATATAATGGGGGTAGATAGTGTGATATAATGGAGAATACTGGGTGGTATAATGGGGGTAGAGTGTGTGATATAATGGAGGTGAAGTATGTGATATAATGGAGAATGCTGGGTGCTATAATGGGGGTAGAGTGTGTGATATAATGGGGGTAGAGTGTGTGATATAATCGGTGTAGAGTGTGTGGTATAATGGGGTAGAGTGTGTGATATAATGGGGCAGTGTGTGATATCATGGGGTAGAGTGTGTGATATAATGGGGGTAGAGTGTGTGATTTAATGCAGAACGCTGGGTGATATAATGGGGTAGAGTGTGTGATATAATGGAGAACGCTGGGTGATATACTGGGGGTACAGTGTGTGATATAATGGAAAATGCTGGGTGATATAATGGGGGTAGTGTGTGATATAATTCGGTGGAGTATGTGATATAATGGAGAACGCTAGGTGATATAATGGGGTACAGTGCGTGATATAATGGAGAACGCTGGGTGATATAATGGGGTAGAGTGTGTGATATAATGGAGAATGCTGGGTGATATAATGGGGTAGAGTGTGTGATATAACGGGGGTAGAGTGTGTGATATAATGGAGAACGCTGGGTGATATAATGGGTAGCGTGTGTGATATAATGGAGAACGCTGGGTGATTTAATGGGGTAGAGTGTGTGATATAATGGGGGTAGAGTGTGTTATATAATGGGGTAGAGTGTGTGATATAATGGAGAACGCTGGGTGATATAATGGGGTAGAGTGTGTGATATAATGGAGAATGCTGGGTGATATAATGGGGTAGAGTGTGTGATATAACGGGGGTAGAGTGTGTGATATAATGGAGAACGCTGGGTGATATAATGGGTAGCGTGTGTGATATAATGGAGAACGCTGGGTGATTTAATGGGGTAGAGTGTGTGATATAATGGGGGTAGAGTGTGTTATATAATGGGGTAGAGTGTGTGATATAATGGGGGAGGAGTATGTGATATAATGGAGAACGCTAGGTGATATAATGGGGTAGAGTGTGTGATATATAGGGGGTAGAGTGTGTGATATAATGGAGAACGCTGGGTGATATAATGCGGTAGAGGGTGTGATATAATGGAGAACGCTAGGTGATATAAAGGGGTAGAGTGTGTGATATAATGGGGTAGAGTGTGTCATATAATGGGGAACGCTGGGTGATATAATTGGGGTGGAGTATGTGATATACTGGAGAACGCTAGATGATATAATGCGGTAGAGTGTGTGATATAATGGGGGTAGTGTCTGTGATATAATGGGGGTAGAGTATCTGATATAATGGGGTAGAATGTGAGATAGAATGGGGTAGAGTGTGTGATATAATGGAGAACGCTGGGTAATATAATGGGGGTAGATAGTGTGATATAATGGAGAATACTGGGTGGTATAATGGGGGTAGAGTGTGTGATATAATGGAGGTGAAGTATGTGATATAATGGAGAATGCTGGGTGCTATAATGGGGGTAGAGTGTGTGATATAATGGGGGTAGAGTGTGTGATATAATCGGTGTAGAGTGTGTCGTATAATGGGGTAGAGTGTGTGATATAATGGGGCAGTGTGTGATATCATGGGGTAGAGTGTGTGATATAATGGGGGTAGAGTGTGTGATTTAATGCAGAACGCTGGGTGATATAATGGGGTAGAGTGTGTGATATAATGGAGAACGCTGGGTGATATACTGGGGGTACAGTGTGTGATATAATGGAAAATGCTGGGTGATATAATGGGGGTAGTGTGTGATATAATTCGGTGGAGTATGTGATATAATGGAGAACGCTAGGTGATATAATGGGGTACAGTGCGTGATATAATGGAGAACGCTGGGTGATATAATGGGGTAGAGTGTGTGATATAATGGAGAATGCTGGGTGATATAATGGGGTAGAGTGTGTGATATAACGGGGGTAGAGTGTGTGATATAATGGAGAACGCTGGGTGATATAATGGGTAGCGTGTGTGATATAATGGAGAACGCTGGGTGATTTAATGGGGTAGAGTGTGTGATATAATGGGGGTAGAGTGTGTTATATAATGGGGTAGAGTGTGTGATATAATGGGGGAGGAGTATGTGATATAATGGAGAACGCTAGGTGATATAATGGGGTAGAGTGTGTGATATATAGGGGGTAGAGTGTGTGATATAATGGAGAACGCTGGGTGATATAATGCGGTAGAGGGTGTGATATAATGGAGAACGCTAGGTGATATAAAGGGGTAGAGTGTGTGATATAATGGGGTAGAGTGTGTCATATAATGGGGAACGCTGGGTGATATAATGGGGTAGAGTGTGTGATATAAAGGAGAATGCTGGGTGATATAATGGGGGTAGATAGTGTGATATATTGGAGAATACTGGGTGGTATAATGGGGGTAGAGTGTGTGATATAATGGAGGTGAAGTATGTGATATAATGGAGAATGCTGGGTGGTATAATGGGGGTAGAGTGTGTGATATAATGGGGGTAGAGTGTGTGATTTAATGGTGAACGCTGGGTGATATAATGGGGTAGAGTGTGTGATATAATGGAGATGGCTGGTTGATATAATGGGGTAGAGTGTGTGATATAATGGAGAACGCTGGGTGATATAATGGGGTAGAGTGTGTGATATAATGGAGAACGCTGGGTGATATACTGGGGGTACAGTGTGTGATATAATGGAGAATGCTGGGTGATATAATGGGGGTAGTGTGTGATATAATTGGGTGGAGTATGTGATATAATGGAGAACGCTAGGTGATATAATGGGGTAGAGTGTGTGATATAATGGAGAGCGCTGGGTGATATAATCGGGGTAGAGTGTGTGATATAATGGAGAACGCTGGGTGATATAATGTGGTAGAGTGTGTGATATAATGGAGAACGGTGGGTGATATAAAGGGGGTCGAGTGTCTGATATAATGGAGAACGCTGGGTGATATAATGGGGTAGAGAGTGTGATACAATGGAGAACGCTGGCTGATATAATGGGGGTAGGATGTGTGATATAATGGAGAACGCTGTGTGATATAATGGGGGTAGAGTGTGTGATATAATGGAGAACACTGGGTGATATAATGGGGTAGAGTGTGTGATATAATGGAGAACTGTGGGTGATACAATCGGGTAGTCAGTGTGATATAATGGAGAACGCTGGGTGATATAAAGGGGATTGAGTGTGTGATATAATGGAGAACGCTGGGTGATATAATGGGGTAGAGAGTGTGATATAATGCAGAATGCTGGCTGATATAATGGGGTAGAGTGTGTGATATAATGGATAACGCTGTGTGATATAATTGGAGTAGAGTGTGTGATATAATGGGGTAGAGTGTGTGATATAATAGGGTAGAGTGTGTGATATAATGGGGAACGCTGGGTGATATAATGGGGTAGAGTGGGTGATATAATGGAGAACGCTGGGTGACATAATGGGTAGCGTGTGTGATATAATGGAGAACGCTGGGTGATATAATGGGGTAGAGTGTGTGGTGTAATGGAGAACGCTGGGTGATATAATGCGGTAGAGGGTGTGATATAATGGGGGTAGTGTCTGTGATATAATGGGGGTAGAGTATCTGATATAATGGGGTAGAATGTGAGGTAGAATGGGGTAGAGTGTGTGATATAATGGAGAACGCTGGGTAATATAATGGGGGTAGATAGTGTGATATAATGGAGAATACTGGGTGGTATAATGGGGGTAGAGTTTGTGATATAATGGAGGTGAAGTATGTGATATAATGGAGAATGCTGGGTGCTATAATGGGGGTAGAGTGTGTGATATAATGGGGGTAGAGTGTGTGATATAATCGGTGTAGAGTGTGTGGTATAATGGGGTAGAGTGTGTGATATAATGGGGCAGTGTGTGATATCATGGGGTAGAGTGTGTGATATAATGGGGGTAGAGTGTGTGATTTAATGCAGAACGCTGGGTGATATAATGGGGTAGAGTGTGTGATATAATGGAGAACGCTGGGTGATATACTGGGGGTACAGTGTGTGATATAATGGGGAACGCTGGGTGATATAATGGGGTAGAGTGTGTGATATAATGGAGAACGCTGGGTGATATAATGGGGTAGAGTGTGTGATACAATGGAGATGGCTGGGTGATATAATGGGGTAGAGTGTGTGATATAATGGAGAACGCTGGGTGATATACTGGGGGTTCAGTGTGTGATATAATGGAGAATGCTGGGTGATATAATGGGGGTAGTGTGTGATATAATTCGGTGGAGTATGTGATATAATGGAAAACGCTAGGTGATATAATGGGGTAGAGTGTGTGATATAATGGAGAACGCTGGGTGATATAATCGGGGTAGAGTGTGTGATATAATGGAGAACGCTGGGTGATATAATGTGGTAGAGTGTGTGATATAATGGAGAACGGTGGGTGATATAAAGGGGGTCGAGTGTCTGATCTAATGGAGAACGCTGGGTGATATAATGGGGTAGAGAGTGTGATATCATGGAGAACGCTGGGTGATATAATGGGGGTAGGATGTGTGATATAATGGAGAACGCTGTGTGATATAATGGGGGTAGAGTGTGTGATATAATGGAGAACACTGGGTGATATAATGGGGTAGAGTGTGTGATATAATGGAGAACGGTGGGTGATACTATGGGATAGTCAGTGTGATATAATGGAGAACGCTGGGTGATATAAAGGGGATTGAGAGTGTGATATAATCGAGAACGCTGGGTGATATAATGGGGTAGAGAGTGTGATATAATGGAGAATGCTGGCTGATATAATGGGGTAGAGTGTGTGATATAATGGATAACGCTGTGTGATATAATGGGAGTAGAGTGTGTGATATAATGGGGTAGAGTGTGTGATATAATGGGGTAGAGAGTGTGATATAATGGGGGTAGAGTGTGTGATATAATGGGGAATGCTGGGTGATATAATGGTGTAGAGTGTGTGATATAATGGAGAACGCTGGGTGATATAATGGGGTCGAGTGTGTGATATAATGGAGAACGCTGGGTGATATAATCGGGTAGAGTGTGTGATATAATGGAGTACGCTGGGTGATATAATGGGGTAGTGTGTGTGATATAATGGGGGTAGAGTGTGTGATATAATGGGGAACGCTGGGTGATATAATAGGGGTTGACAGTGTGATATAATGGAGGATACTGGGTGGTATAATGGGGGTAGAGTGTGTGATATAATTGAGGTGGAGTATGTGATATACTGGAGAACGCTAGGTGATATAATGCGGTAGAGTGTGTGATATAATGGGGGTAGTGTGTGTGATATAATGGGGGTAGAGTGTGTGATATAATGGAGAACGCTGGGTGATTTAATGGGGTAGGGTGTGTGATATAATTGGGGTACAGTGTGTGATATAATGGGGTAGAGTTTGTGATATAATGGAGAACGCTGAGTGATATAATATGGTAGAGTGTGTGATATAATGGAGAACGCTAGGTGATATAATGGGGTAGAGTGTGTGATATAATGGAGAACGCTGTGTGATATAATGGGTAGCGTCTGTGATATAATGGAGAACGCTTGGTGAAATAATGCGGGTAGAGTCTGTGATATAACGGAGAATGCTGGGTGATATAATAGGGTAGGGTGTGTGATATAATGGAGAACGCTAGGTGATATAATGGGGTAGAGTGTGGGATATAATGGAGAACAGTGGGTGATATAATGGTGTAGAGTGTGTGATATAATGTGGTAGTGTGTGATATCATGGGGTAGAGTGTGTGATATAATGGGGGTAGAGTGTGTGATTTAATGGAGAACGCTGGGTGATATAAAGCGGTAGAGGGTGTGATATAATGGAGAACGCTGGGTGATATAATGGGGTAGAGTGTGTGATATAATGGAGATGGCTGGGTGATATAATGGGGTAGAGTGTGTGATATAATGGAGAACGCTGGGTGATATACTGGGGGTTCAGTGTGTGATATAATGGAGAATGCTGGGTGATATAATGGGGGTAGTGTGTGATATAATTCGGTGGAGTATGTGATATAATGGAAAACGCTAGGTGATATAATGGGGTAGAGTGTGTGATATAATGGAGAACACTGGGTGATATAATGGGGTAGAGTGTGTGATATAATGGAGAACGGTGGGTGATACAATGGGGTAGTCAGTGTGATATAATGGAGAACGCTGTGTGATATAAAGGGGATTGAGTGTGTGATATAATGGAGAACGCTGGGTGATATAATGTGGTAGAGTGTGTGATATAATGGAGAACGGTGGGTGATATAAAGGGGGTCGAGTGTCTGATCTAATGGAGAACGCTGGGTGATATAATGGGGTAGAGAGTGTGATATCATGGAGAACGCTGGGTGATATAATGGGGGTAGGATGTGTGATATAATGGAGAACGCTGTGTGATATAATGGGGGTAGAGTGTGTGATATAATGGAGAACACTGGGTGATATAATGGGGTAGAGTGTGTGATATAATGGAGAACGGTGGGTGATACTATGGGATAGTCAGTGTGATATAATGGAGAACGCTGGGTGATATAAAGGGGATTGAGAGTGTGATATAATCGAGAACGCTGGGTGATATAATGGGGTAGAGAGTGTGATATAATGGAGAATGCTGGCTGATATAATGGGGTAGAGTGTGTGATATAATGGATAACGCTGTGTGATATAATGGGAGTAGAGTGTGTGATATAATGGGGTAGAGTGTGTGATATAATGGGGTAGAGAGTGTGATATAATGGGGGTAGAGTGTGTGATATAATGGGGAATGCTGGGTGATATAATGGTGTAGAGTGTGTGATATAATGGAGAACGCTGGGTGATATAATGGGGTCGAGTGTGTGATATAATGGAGAACGCTGGGTGATATAATCGGGTAGAGTGTGTGATATAATGGAGTACGCTGGGTGATATAATGGGGTAGTGTGTGTGATATAATGGGGGTAGAGTGTGTGATATAATGGGGAACGCTGGGTGATATAATGGGGGTAGAGTGTGTGATATAATGGAGAACGCTGGGTGATATGATGGGGTACAGTGCGTGATATAATGGAGGATAGGGGGTGGTATAATGGGGGTAGAGTGTGTGATATAATGGAGAACGCTGGGTGATATGATGGGGTACAGTGCGTGATATAATGGAGGATACTGGGTGGTATAATGGGGGTAGAGTGTGTGATATAATTGAGGTGGAGTATGTGATATACTGGAGAACGCTAGGTGATATAATGCGGTAGAGTGTGTGATATAATGGGGGTAGTGTGTGTGATATAATGGGGGTAGAGTGTGTGATATAATGGAGAACGCTGGGTGATTTAATGGGGTAGGGTGTGTGATATAATTGGGGTACAGTGTGTGATATAATGGGGTAGAGTTTGTGATATAATGGAGAACGCTGAGTGATATAATATGGTAGAGTGTGTGATATAATGGAGAACGCTAGGTGATATAATGGGGTAGAGTGTGTGATATAATGGAGAACGCTGTGTGATATAATGGGTAGCGTCTGTGATATAATGGAGAACGCTTGGTGAAATAATGCGGGTAGAGTCTGTGATATAACGGAGAATGCTGGGTGATATAATAGGGTAGGGTGTGTGATATAATGGAGAACGCTAGGTGATATAATGGGGTAGAGTGTGGGATATAATGGAGAACAGTGGGTGATATAATGGTGTAGAGTGTGTGATATAATGTGGTAGTGTGTGATATCATGGGGTAGAGTGTGTGATATAATGGGGGTAGAGTGTGTGATTTAATGGAGAACGCTGGGTGATATAAAGCGGTAGAGGGTGTGATATAATGGAGAACGCTGGGTGATATAATGGGGTAGAGTGTGTGATATAATGGAGATGGCTGGGTGATATAATGGGGTAGAGTGTGTGATATAATGGAGAACGCTGGGTGATATACTGGGGGTTCAGTGTGTGATATAATGGAGAATGCTGGGTGATATAATGGGGGTAGTGTGTGATATAATTCGGTGGAGTATGTGATATAATGGAAAACGCTAGGTGATATAATGGGGTAGAGTGTGTGATATAATGGAGAACGCTGGGTGATATAATCGGGGTAGAGTGTGTGATATAATGGAGAACGCTGGGTGATATAATGTGGTAGAGTGTGTGATATAATGGAGAACGGTGGGTGATATAAAGGGGGTCGAGTGTCTGATCTAATGGAGAACGCTGGGTGATATAATGGGGTAGAGAGTGTGATATCATGGACAACGCTGGGTGATATAATGGGGGTAGGATGCGTGATATAATGGAGAACGCTGTGTGATATAATGGGGGTAGAGTGTGTGATATAATGGAGAACACTGGGTGATATAACGGGGTAGAGTGTGTGATATAATGGAGAACCGTGGGTGATACAATGGGATAGTCAGTGTGATATAATGGAGAACGCTGGGTGATATAAAGGGGATTGAGAGTGTGATATAATCGAGAACGCTGGGTGATATAATGGGGTAGAGAGTGTGATATAATGGAGAATGCTGGCTGATATAATGGGGTAGAGTGTGTGATATAATGGATAACGCTGTGTGATATAATGGGAGTAGAGTCTGTGATATAATGGGGTAGAGTGTGTGATATAATGGGGTAGAGAGTGTGATATAATGGGGGTAGAGTGTGTGATATAATGGGGAACGCTGGGTGATATAATGGGGTAGAGTGTGTGATATAATGGAGAACGCTGGGTGATATAATCGGGTAGAGTGTGTGATATAATGGAGTACGCTGGGTGATATAATGGGGTAGAATGTGTGATATAATGGGGGTAGAGTGTGTGATATAATGGGGAACGCTGGGTGATATAATGGGGGTAGACAGTGTGATATAATGGAGAATACTGGGTGGTATAATGGGGGTAGAGTGTGTGATATAATGGAGATGGCTGGTTGATATAATGGGGTAGAGTGTGTGATATAATGGAGAACGCTGGGTGATATAATGGGGTAGAGTGTGTGATATAATGGAGAACGCTGGGTGATATACTGGGGGTACAGTGTGTGATATAATGGAGAATGCTGGGTGATATAATGGGGGTAGTGTGTGATATAATTGGGTGGAGTATGTGATATAATGGAGAACGCTAGGTGATATAATGGGGTAGAGTGTGTGATATAATGGAGAGCGCTGGGTGATATAATCGGGGTAGAGTGTGTGATATAATGGAGAACGCTGGGTGATATAATGTGGTAGAGTGTGTGATATAATGGAGAACGGTGGGTGATATAAAGGGGGTCGAGTGTCTGATATAATGGAGAACGCTGGGTGATAGAATGGGGTAGAGAGTGTGATATAATGGAGAACGCTGGCTAATATAATGGGGGTAGGATGTGTGATATAATGGAGAACGCTGTGTGATATAATGGGAGTAGAGTGTGTGATATAATGGAGAACACTGGGTGATATAATGGGGTAGAGTGTGTGATATAATGGAGAACTGTGGGTGATACAATCGGGTAGTCAGTGTGATATAATGGAGAACGCTGGGTGATATAAAGGGGATTGAGTGTGTGATATAATGGAGAACGCTGGGTGATATAATGGGGTAGAGAGTGTGATATAATGCAGAATGCTGGCTGATATAATTGGAGTAGAGTGTGTGATATAATGGGGTAGAGTGTGTGATATAATGGGGTAGAGTGTGTGATATAATGGGGAACGCTGGGTGATATAATGGGGTAGAGTGGGTGATATAATGGAGAACGCTGGGTGACATAATGGGTAGCGTGTGTGATATAATGGAGAACGCTGGGTGATATAATGGGGTAGAGTGTGTGCTATAATGGAGAACGCTGGGTGATATAATGCGGTAGAGGGTGTGATATAATGGAGAACGCTAGGTGATATAATGGGGTAGAGTGTGTGATATAATGGAGAACGCTGGGCGATATAATGGGTAGCGTGTGTGATATAATGGAGAATGCTGTGTGATATAATGCGGTAGAGGGTGTGATATAATGGGGAACGCTGGGTGATATAATGGTGTAGAGTGGGTGATATAATGGAGAACGCTGGGTGATATAATGGGTAGCGTGTGTGATATAATGGAGAACGCTGGGTGATATAATGCGGTAGAGGGTGTGAGATAATGGAGAACGCTAGGTGATATAATGGGGTAGAGTGTGTGCTATAATGGAGAACGCTCGGTGATATGATGGGGTACAGTGCGTGATATAATGGAGAATGCTGGGTGATATAATGGGGTAGAGTGTGTGATATAATGGAGAACGCTGGGTGATATAATGGGGGTAGAGTGTGTGATATAATGGAGAAAGCTGAGTGATATAATGGGGCAGAGTGTGTGATATAATGGAGAACACTGGCTGATATAATGGGGTAGAGTGTGTGATATAATGGGGTTAGAGTGTGTCATACAATGGGGAACGCTGGGTGACATAATGGGTTAGAGTGTGTGATATAATGGGGGTAGTGTGTGTGATATAATGGGGGTAGAGTGTGTGATATAATGGAGAACGCTGGGTGATTTAATGGGATAGGGTGTGTGATATAATTGGGGTACAGTGTGTGATATAATGGGGTAGAGTTTGTGATATAATGGAGAACGGTGGGTGATATAATGGGGTAGAGTGTGTGATATAATGGAGAATACTGTTTGATATAATGGGGTACAGTGTGTGATATAATGGGGGTAGAGTGTGTGATATAATGGGGGTAAAGTGTGTGATATAATGGGGAACGCAGGGTGATATAATGGGGTAGAGTGTGTGATATAATGGAGAACGCTGGGTGTTATATTGTGGGTAGAGTCTGTGATATAACGTAGAACGCTGGGTGATATAATATGGTAGAGTGTGTGATATAATGGAGAACTCTGGGTGCTAAAATGGCGGTAGAGTGTGTGATATAATTGAGGTGGAGTATGTGATATACTGGAGAACGCTAGGTGATATAATGCGGTAGAGTGTGTGATATAATGGGGGTAGAGTGTGTGATATAATGGGGGTAGAGTGTGTGATATAATGGGGTAGAGTGTGTGATAGAATGGGGTAGAGTGTGTGATATAAAGGAGAACGCTGGGTGATATAATGGGGGTAGATAGTGTGATATAATGGAGAATACTGGGTGGTATAATGGGGATAGAGTGTGTGATATAATGGAGGTGAAGTATGTGATATAATGGAGAATGCTGGGTGGTATAATGGGGGTAGAGTGTGTGATATAATGGGGGTAGAGTGTGTGATATAATCGGCGTAGAGTGTGTCATATAATGGGGTACAGTGTGTGATATAATGGGGTAGTGTGTGATATCATGGGGTAGAGTGTGTGATATAATGGAGAACGCTGGGTGATGTAATGGGGTAGAGTGTGTGCTATAATGGAGAACGCTGGGTGATATAATGCGGTAGAGGGTGTGATATAATGGGGAACGCTGGGTGATATAATGGGGTAGAGTGGGTGATATAATGGAGAAAGCTGGGTGATATAATGGGTAGCGTGTGTGATATAATGGAGAACGCTGGGTGATATAATGCGGTAGAGGGAGTGAGATAATGGAGAACGCTAGGTGATATAATGGGGCAGAGTGTGTGCTATAATGGAGAACGCTCGGTGATATGATGGGGTACAGTGCGTGATATAATGGAGAATGCTGGGTGATATAATGGGGTAGAGTGTGTTATATTATGGAGAACGCTGGGTGATATAATGGGGGTAGAGTGTGTGATATAATGGAGAAAGCTGAGTGATATAATGGGGCAGAGTGTGTGATATAATGGAGAACTCTGGCTGATATAATGGGGTAGAGTGTGTGATATAATGGGGTTAGGGTGTGTCATACAATGGGGAACGCTGGGTGACATAATGGGTTAGAGTGTGTGATATAATGGGATTAGTGTGTGTGATATAATTGGGGTAGAGTGTGTGATATAATGGAGAAAGCTGGGTGATTTAATGGGGTAGGGTGTGTGATATAATTGGGGTACAGTGTGTGATATAATGGGGTAGAGTTTGTGATATAATGGAGAACGCTGAGTGATATAATATGGTAGAGTGTGTGATATAATGGAGAACGCTAGGTGATATAATGTGGTAGAGTGTGTGATATAATGGAGAACGCTGTGTGATATAATGGGTTGCGTGTGTGATATAATGGAGAAAGCTTGGTGAAATAATGCGGGTAGAGTCGGTGATATAACGGAGAATGCTGGGTGATATAATAGGGTAGGGTGTGTGATATAATGGAGAACGCTAGGTGATATAATGGGGTAGAGTGTGGGATATAATGGAGAACAGTGGGTGATAGAATGGGGTAGAGATTGTGATATAATGGAGAACGGTGGGTGATATAATGGGGTAGAGTGTATGATATAATGGAGAACGCTGGGTGATATAATGGGGTAGAGTGTGTGATATAATGGAGAATACTGTTTGATATAATGGGGTAGAGTGTGTGATATAATGGGGGTAGAGTGTGTGATATAATGGGGAACGCCGGGTGATATAATGGGGTAGAGTGTGTGATATAATGGAGAACGCTGGGTTTTATATTGTGGGTAGAGTCTGTGATATAACGTAGAACGCTGGGTGATATAATATGGTAGAGTGTGTGATATAATTGAGGTGGAGTATGTGATATACTGGAGAACGCTAGGTGATATAATGCGGTAGAGTGTGTGATATAATGGGGGTAGTGTGTGTGATATAATGGGGGTAGAGTGTGTGATATAATGGGGTAGAGTGTGTGATAGAATGGGGTTGAGTGTGTGATATAAAGGAGAACGCTGGGTGATATAATGGGGGTAGATAGTGTGATATAATGGAGAATACTGGGTGGTATAATGGGGGTAGAGTGTGTGATATAATGGAGGTGAAGTATGTGATATAATGGAGAATGCTGGGTGGTATAATGGGGGTAGAGTGTGTGATATAATGGGGGTAGAGTGTGTGATATAATCGGCGTAGAGTGTGTGATATAATGGGGTAGAGTGTGTGATATAATGGGGTAGTGTGTGATATCATGGGGTAGAGTGTGTGATATAATGGAGAACGCTGGGTGATATAATGGGGTAGAGTGTGTGATATAATGGAGAACGCTGGGTGATATACTGGGGGTACAGTGTGTGATATAATGGAGAATGCTTGGTGATATAATGGGGGTAGTGTCTGATATAATTGGGTGGAGTATGTGATATAATGGAGAACGCTAGGTGATATAATGGGGTAGAGTGTGTGATATAATGGAGAACGCTGGGTGATATAATCGGGGTAGAGTGTGTGATATAATGGAGAACGCTGGGTGATATAATGTGGTAGAGTGTGTGATATAATGGAGAACGGTGGGTGATATAAAGGGGGTCGAGTGTCTGATATAATGGAGAACGCTGGGTGATATAATGGGGTAGAGAGTGTGATATAATGGAGAACGCTGGCTGATATAATGGGGGTAGGATGTGTGATATAATGGAGAACGCTGTGTGATATAATGGGGGTAGAGTGTGTGATATAATGGAGAACACTGGGTGATATAATGGGGTAGAGTGTGTGATATAATGGAGAACGGTGGGTGATACAATGGGGTAGTCAGTGTGATATAATGGAGAACGCTGGGTGATATAAAGGGATTCAGTGTGTGATATAATGGAGAACGCTGGGTGATATAATGGGTAGCGTGTGTGATATAATGGAGAACGCTGGGTGATATAATGCGGTAGAGGGTGTGAGATAATGGAGAACGCTCGGTGATATAATGTGGTAGAGTGTGTGCTATAATAGAGAACGCTCGGTGATATGATGGGGTACAGTGCGTGATATAATGGAGAATGCTGGGTGATATAATGGGGTAGAGTGTGTGATATAATGGAGAACGCTGGGTGATATAATGGGGGTAGAGTGTGTGATATAATGGAGAAAGCTGAGTGATATAATGGGGCAGAGTGTGTGATATAATGGAGAACACTGGCTGATATAATGGGGTAGAGTGTGTGATATAATGGGGTAGAGTGTGTGATATAATGGAGAACGCTGGGTGATATAATCGGGGTAGAGTGTGTGATATAATGGAGAACGCTGGGTGATATAATGTGGTAGAGTGTGTGATATAATGGAGAACGGTGGGTGATATAAAGGGGGTCGAGTGTCTGATATAATGGAGAACGCTGGGTGATATAATGGGGTAGAGAGTGTGATATAATGGAGAACGCTGGCTGATATAATGGGGGTAGGATGTGTGATATAATGGAGAACGCTGTGTGATATAATGGGGGTAGAGTGTGTGATATAATGGAGAACACTGGGTGATATAATGGGGTAGAGTGTGTGATATAATGGAGAACGGTGGGTGATACAATGGGGTAGTCAGTGTGATATAATGGAGAACGCTGGGTGATATAAAGGGGATTCAGTGTGTGATATAATGGAGAACGCTGGGTGATATAATGGGGTAGAGAGTGTGATATAATGGAGAATGCTGGCTGATATAATGGGGTAGAGTGTGTGATATAATGGATAACGCTGTGTGATATAATTGGAGTAGAGTGTGTGATATAATGGGGTAGAGTGTGTGATATAATGTGGTAGAGAGTGTGATATAATGGGGAACGCTGGGTGATATAATGGGGGTAGATAGTGTGATATAATGGAGAATACTGGGTGGTATAATGGGAGTAGAGTGTGTGATATAATGGAGGTGAAGTATGTGATATAATGGAGAATGCTGGGTGGTATAATGGGTAGCGTGTGTGATATAATGGAGAACGCTGGGTGATATAATGCGGGAGAGGGTGTGATATAATGGAGAACGCTAGGTGATATAATGGGGTAGAGTGTGTGATATAATGGAGAACGCTGGGTGATATAATGGGTAGCGTGTGTGATATAATGGAGAATGCTGTGTGCTATAATGGGGGTAGAGTGTGTAATATAATGGAGAAAGTTGGGTGATATAATGGGGTAGAGTGTGTGATATAATGGCGAACGCTGGGTGATATAATGGGGTAGAGTGTGTGATATAATGGAGAATACTATTTGATATAATGGGGTAGAGTGTGTGATATAATGGGGGTAGAGTGTGTGATATAATGGGGAACGCCGGTTGATATAATGGGGTAGAGTGTGTGATATAATGGAGAACGCTGGGTGTTATATTGTGGGTAGAGTCTGTGATATAACGTAGAACTCTGGGTGCTATAATGGCGGTAGAGTGTGTGATATAATTGAGGTGGAGTATGTGATATACTGGAGATCGCTAGGTGATATAATGCGGTAGAGTGTGTGATATAATGGGGGTAGTGTGTGTGATATAATGGGGGTAGAGTGTGTGATATAAAGGAGAACGCTGGGTGATATAATGGGGGTAGATAGTGTGATATAATGGAGAATACTGGGTGGTATAATGAGGGTAGAGTGTGTGATATAATGGAGGTGAAGTATGTGATATAATGGAGAATGCTGGGTGGTATAATGGGGGTAGAGTGTGTGATATAATAGAGAACGCTCGGTGATATGATGGGGTACAGTGCGTGATATAATGGAGAATGCTGGGTGATATAATGGGGTAGAGTGTGTGATATAATGGAGAACGCTGGGTGATATAATGGGGGTAGAGTGTGTGATATAATGGAGAAAGCTGAGTGATATAATGGGGCAGAGTGTGTGATATAATGGAGAACACTGGCTGATATAATGGGGTAGAGTGTGTGATATAATGGGGTTAGAGTGTGTCATACAATGGGGAACGCTGGGTGACATAATGGGTTAGAGTGTGTGATATAATGGGGGTAGTGTGTGTGATATAATGGAGAATACTGTTTGATATAATGGGGTAGAGTGTGTGATATAATGGGGGTAGAGTGTGTGATATAATGGGGAACGCCGGGTGATATAATGGGGTAGAGTGTGTGATATAATGGAGAACGCTGGGTGTTATATTGTGGGTAGAGTCTGTGATATAACGTAGAACGCTGGGTGATATAATATGGTAGAGTGTGTGATATAATGGAGACCTCTGGGTGCTATAATGGCGGTAGAGTGTGTGATATAATTGAGGTGGAGTATGTGATATACTGGAGAACGCTAGGTGATATAATGCGGTAGAGTGTGTGATATAATGGGGGTAGTGTGTGTGATATAATGGGGGTAGAGTGTGTGATATAATGGGGTAGAGTGTGTGATAGAATGGGGTAGAGTGTGTGATATAAAGGAGAACGCTGGGTGATATAATGGGGGTAGATAGTGTGATATAATGGAGAATACTGGGTGGTATAATGGGGGTAGAGTGTGTGATATAATGGAGGTGAAGTATGTGATATAATGGTGAATGCTGGGTGGTATAATGGGGGTAGAGTGTGTGATATAATGGGGGTAGAGTGTGTGATATAATCGGTGTAGAGTGTGTGATATAATGGGGTAGAGTGTGTGATATAATGGAGAACGCTGGGTGATATACTGGGGGTACAGTGTGTGATATAATGGAGAATGCTTGGTGATATAATGGGGGTAGTGTGTGATATAATTGGGTGGAGTATGTGATATAATGGAGAACGCTAGGTGATATAATGGGGTAGAGTGTGTGATATAATGGAGAACGCTGGGTGATATAATCGGGGTAGAGTGTGTGATATAATGGAGAACGCTGGGTGATATAATGTGGTAGAGTGTGTGATATAATGGAGAACGGTGGGTGATATAAAGGGGGTCGAGTGTCTGATATAATGGAGAACGCTGGGTGATATAATGGGGTAGAGAGTGTGATATAATGGAGAACGCTGGCTGATATAATGGGGGTAGGATGTGTGATATAATGGAGAACGCTGTGTGATATAATGGGGGTAGAGTGTGTGATATAATGGAGAACACTGGGTGATATAATCGGGGTAGAGTGTGTGATATAATGGAGAACGCTGGGTGATATAATGTGGTAGAGTGTGTGATATAATGGAGAACGGTGGGTGATATAAAGGGGGTCGAGTGTCTGATATAATGGAGAACGCTGGGTGATATAATGGGGTAGAGAGTGTGATATAATGGAGAACGCTGGCTGATATAATGGGGGTAGGATGTGTGATATAATGGAGAACGCTGTGTGATATAATGGGGGTAGAGTGTGTGATATAATGGAGAACACTGGGTGATATAATGGGGTAGAGTGTGTGATATAATGGAGAACGGTGGGTGATACAATGGGGTAGTCAGTGTGATATAATGGAGAACGCTGGGTGATATAAAGGGGATTCAGTGTGTGATATAATGGAGAACGCTGGGTGATATAATGGGGTAGAGAGTGTGATATAATGGAGAATGCTGGCTGATATAATGGGGTAGAGTGTGTGATATAATGGATAACGCTGTGTGATATAATTGGAGTAGAGTGTGTGATATAATGGGGTAGAGTGTGTGATATAATGTGGTAGAGAGTGTGATATAATGGGGAACGCTGGGTGATATAATGGGGGTAGATAGTGTGATATAATGGAGAATACTGGGTGGTATAATGGGGGTAGAGTGTGTGATATAATGGAGGTGAAGTATGTGATATAATGGAGAATGCTGGGTGGTATAATGGGTAGCGTGTGTGATATAATGGAGAACGCTGGGTGATATAATGCGGGAGAGGGTGTGATATAATGGAGAACGCTAGGTGATATAATGGGGTAGAGTGTGTGATATAATGGAGAACGCTGGGTGATATAATGGGTAGCGTGTGTGATATAATGGAGAATGCTGTGTGCTATAATGGGGGTAGAGTGTGTAATATAATGGAGAAAGTTGGGTGATATAATGGGGTAGAGTGTGTGATATAATGGCGAACGCTGGGTGATATAATGGGGTAGAGTGTGTGATATAATGGAGAATACTATTTGATATAATGGGGTAGAGTGTGTGATATAATGGGGGTAGAGTGTGTGATATAATGGGGAACGCCGGTTGATATAATGGGGTAGAGTGTGTGATATAATGGAGAACGCTGGGTGTTATATTGTGGGTAGAGTCTGTGATATAACGTAGAACTCTGGGTGCTATAATGGCGGTAGAGTGTGTGATATAATTGAGGTGGAGTATGTGATATACTGGAGATCGCTAGGTGATATAATGCGGTAGAGTGTGTGATATAATGGGGGTAGTGTGTGTGATATAATGGGGGTAGAGTGTGTGATATAAAGGAGAACGCTGGGTGATATAATGGGGGTAGATAGTGTGATATAATGGAGAATACTGGGTGGTATAATGGGGGTAGAGTGTGTGATATAATGGAGGTGAAGTATGTGATATAATGGAGAATGCTGGGTGGTATAATGGGGGTAGAGTGTGTGATATAATGGGGGTAGAGTGTGTGATATAATCGGCGTAGAGTGTGTGATATAATGGGGTAGAGTGTGTGATATAATGGGGTAGTGTGTGATATCATGGGGTAGAGTGTGTGATATAATGGAGAACGCTGGGTGATATAATGGGGTAGAGTGTGTGATATAATGGAGAACGCTGGGTGATATACTGGGGGTACAGTGTGTGATATAATGGAGAATGCTGGGTGATATAACGGGGGTAGTGTGTGATATAATTGGGTGGAGTATGTGATATAATGGAGAACGCTAGGTGATATAATGGGGTAGAGTGTGTGATATAATGGAGAACGCTGGGTGATATAATCGGGGTAGAGTGTGTGATATAATGGAGAACGCTGGGTGATATAATGTGGTAGAGTGTGTGATATAATGGAGAACGGTGGGTGATATAAAGGGGGTCGAGTGTCTGATATAATGGAGAACGCTGGGTGATATAATGGGGTAGAGAGTGTGATATAATGGAGAACGCTGGCTGATATAATGGGGGTAGGATGTGTGATATAATGGAGAACGCTGTGTGATATAATGGGGGTAGAGTGTGTGATATAATGGAGAACACTGGGTGATATAATGGGGTAGAGTGTGTGATATAATGGAGAACGGTGGGTGATACAATGGGGTAGTCAGTGTGATATAATGGAGAACGCTGGGTGATATAAAGGGGATTCAGTGTGTGATATAATGGAGAACGCTGGGTGATATAATGGGGTAGAGAGTGTGATATAATGGAGAATGCTGGCTGATATAATGGGGTAGAGTGTGTGATATAATGGATAACGCTGTGTGATATAATTGGAGTAGAGTGTGTGATATAATGGGGTAGAGTGTGTGATATAATGGGGTAGAGAGTGTGATATAATGGGGAACGCTGGGTGATATAATGGGGGTAGATAGTGTGATATAATGGAGAATACTGGGTGGTATAATGGGGGTAGAGTGTGTGATATAATGGAGGTGAAGTATGTGATATAATGGAGAATGCTGGGTGGTATAATGGGTAGCGTGTGTGATATAATGGAGAACGCTGGGTGATATAATGCGGTAGAGGGTGTGATATAATGGAGAACTCTAGGTGATATAAAGGGGTAGAGTATGTGATATAATGGAGAACGCTGGGTGATATAATGGGTAGCGTGTGTGATATAATGGAGAATGCTGTGTGATATAATGGGGGTAGAGTGTGTGATATAATGGAGAAGGCTGGGTGATATAATGGGGTAGAGTGTGTGATATAATGGAGAACGCTGGGTGATATAATGGGGTAGAGTGTGTGATATATTGGAGAATACTGTTTGATATAATGGGGTAGAGTGTGTGATATAATGGGGGTAGAGTGTGTGATATAATGGGGAACGCCGGGTGATATAATGGGGTAGAGTGTGTGATACAATGGAGAACGCTGGGTGTTATATTGTGGGTAGAGTCTGTGATATAACGTAGAACGCTGGGTGATATAATATGGTAGAGTGTGTGATATAATGGAGAACTCTGGGTGCTATAATGGCGGTAGAGTGTGTGATATAATTGAGGTGGAGTATGTGATGTACTGGAGAACGCTAGGTGATATAATGCGGTAGAGTGTGTGATATAATGGGGGTAGTGTGTGTGATATAATGGGGGTAGAGTGTGTGATATAATGGGGTAGAGTGTGCGATAGAATGGGGTAGAGTGTGTGATATAATGGAGGTGAAGTATGTGATATAATGGAGAATGCTGGGTGGTATAATGGGGGTAGAGTGTGTGATATAATGGGGGTAGAGTGTGTGATATAATCGGCGTAGAGTGTGTGATATAATGGGGTAGAGTGTGTGATATAATGGGGTAGCGTGTGATATCATGGGGTAGAGTGTGTGATATAATGGAGAACGCTGGGTGATATAATGGGGTAGAGTGTGTGATATAATGGAGAACGCTGGGTGATATACTGGGGGTACAGTGTGTGATATAATGGAGAATGCTGGGTGATATAACGGGGGTAGTGTGTGATATAATTGGGTGGAGTATGTGATATAATGGAGAACGCTAGGTGATATAATGGGGTAGAGTGTGTGATATAATGGAGAACGCTGGGTGATATAATCGGGGTAGAGTGTGTGATATAATGGAGAACGCTGGGTGATATAATGTGGTAGAGTGTGTGATATAATGGAGAACGGTGGGTGATATAAAGGGGGTCGAGTGTCTGATATAATGGAGAACGCTGGGTGATATAATGGGGTAGAGAGTGTGATATAATGCAGAATGCTGGCTGATATAATGGGGTAGAGTGTGTGATATAATGGATAACGCTGTGTGATATAATTGGAGTAGAGTGTGTGATATAATGGGGTAGAGTGTGTGACATAATGGGGTAGAGAGTGTGATATAATGGGGAACGCTGGGTGATATAATGGGGTAGTGTGGGTGATATAATGGAGAACGCTGTGTGATATAATGGGTAGCGTGTGTGATATAATGGAGAACGCTGGGTGATATAATGCGGTAGAGGGTGTGATATAATGGAGAACGCTAGGTGATATAATGGGGTAGAATGTGTGATATAATGGAGAACGCTGGTTGATATAATGGGTAGCGTGTGTGATATAATGGAGAATGCTGTGTGATATAATGGGGGTAGAGTGTGTGATATAATGGAGAAGGCTGGGTGATATAATGGGGTAGAGTGTGTGATACAATGGAGAAGGCTGGGTGATATAATGGGGTAGAGTGTGTGCTATAATGGAGAACGCTGGGTGATATGATGGGGTACAGTGCGTGATATAATGGAGAATGCTGGGTGATATAATGGGGTAGAGTGTGTGATATAATGGAGAACAGTGGGTGATATAATGGTGTAGAGTGTGTGATATAATGGAGAACGCTGGGTGATATAATGGGTAGCGTGTGTGATATAATGGAGAATGCTGTGTGATATAATGGGGGTAGAGTGTGTGATATAATGGAGAAGGCTGGGTGATATAATGGGGTAGAGTGTGTGATACAATGGAGAACGCTGGGTGATATAATGGGGTAGAGTGTGTGCTATAATGGAGAACGCTGGGTGATATGATGGGGTACAGTGCGTGATATAATGGAGAATGCTGGGTGATATAATGGGGTAGAGTGTGTGATATAATGGAGAACGCTGGGTGAAATAATGCGGGTAGAGTCTGTGATATAACGGAGAACGCTGGGTGATATAATAGGGTAGGGTGTGCGATATAATGGAGAACGCTAGGTGATATAATGGGGTAGAGTGTGGGATATAATGGAGAACAGTCGGTGATATAATGGTGTAGAGTGTGTGATATAATGGAGAACGCTGGGTGATATAATGGGTAGCGTGTGTGATATAATGGAGAATGCTGTGTGATATAATGGGGGTAGAGTGTGTGATATAATGGAGAAGGCTGGGTGATATAATGGGGTAGAGTGTGTGATACAATGGAGAACGCTGGGTGATATAATGGGGTAGAGTGTGTGCTATAATGGAGAACGCTGGGTGATATGATGGGGTACAGTGCGTGATATAATGGAGAATGCTGGGTGATATAATGGGGTAGAGTGTGTGATATAATGGAGAACGCTGGGTGATATAATGGGGGTAGAGTGTGTGATATAATGGAGAAAGCTGAGTGATATAATGGGGCAGAGTGTGTGATATAATGGAGAACACTGACTGATATAATGGAGTAGAGTGTGTGATATAATGGGGTTAGAGTGTCTGATACAATGGGGAACGCTGGGTGACATAATGGGTTAGAGTGTGTGATATAATGGGGGTAGTGTGTGTGATATAATGGGGGTAGAGTGTGTGATATAATGGAGAACGCTGGGTGATTTAATGGGGTAGGGTGTGTGATATAATTGGGGTACAGTGTGTGATATAATGGGGTAGAGTGTGTGATATAATGGAGAACGCTGGGTGATATAATATGGTAGAGTGTGTGATATAATGGAGAACGCTTGGTGAAATAATGTGGGTAGAGTCTGTGATATAACGGAGAACGCTGGGTGATATAATAGGGTAGGGTGTGTGATATAATGGAGAACAGTGGGTGATATAATGGTGTAGAGTGTGTGATATAATGGAGAACGCTGGGTGATAGAATGGGGTAGAGATTGTGATATAATGGAGAACGCTGGGTGATATAATGGGGTAGAGTGTATGATATAATGGAGAACGCTGGGTGATATAATGGGGTAGAGTGTGTGATATAATGGAGAATACTGATTGATATAATGGGGTAGAGTGTGTGATATAATGGGGGTAGAGTGTGTGATATAATGGGGAACGCCGGGTGATATAATGGGGTAGAGTGTGTGATATAATGGATAACTCTGGGTGGTATAATGCCGGTAGAGTGTGTGATATAATTGGGGTGGAGTATGTGATATACTGGAGAACACTAGATGATATAATGCGGTAGAGTGTGTGATATAATGGGGGTAGTGTGTGTGATATAATGGGGGTAGAGTGTGCGATATAATGGGGTAGAATGTGAGATAGAATGGGGTAGAGTGTGTGATATAATGGAGAACGCTGGGTGATATAATGGGGGTAGATAGTGTGATATAATGGAGAATACTGGGTGGTATAATGGGGGTAGAGTGTGTGATATAATGGAGGTGAAGTATGTGATATAATGGAGAATGCTGGTTGCTATAATGGGGGTAGAGTGTGTGATATAATGGGGGTAGAGTGTGTGATATAATCGGCGTAGAGTGTGTGATATAATGGGGTAGAGTGTGTGATATAATGTGGCAGTGTGTGATATCATGGGGTAGAGTGTGTGATATAATGGGGGTAGAGTGTGTGATTTAATGGAGAACGCTGGGTGATATAATGGGGTAGAGTGTGTGATATAATGGAGAACGCTGGGTGATATAATGGGGTAGAGTGTGTGATATAATGGAGATGGCTGGGTGATATAATGGGGTAGAGTGTGTGATATAATGGAGAATGCTGGGTGATATACTGGGGGTTCAGTGTGTGATATAATGGAGAATGCTGGGTGATATAATGGGGGTAGTGTGTGATATAATTCGGTGGAGTATGTGATATAATGGAAAACGCTATGTGATATAATGGGGTAGAGTGTGTGATATAATGGAGAACGCTGGGTGATATAATCGGGGTAGAGTGTGTGATATAATGGAGAACGCTGGGTGATATAATGTGGTAGAGTGTGTGATATAATGGAGAACGGTGGATGATATAAAGGGGGTCGAGTGTCTGATCTAATGGAGAACGCTGGGTGATATAATGGGGTAGACAGTGTGATATCATGGAGAACGCTGGGTGATATAATGTGGTAGAGTGTGTGATATAATGGAGAACGGTGGGTGATATAAAGGGGGTAGAGTGTGTGATATAATGGAGGACACTGGGTGATATAATGGGGTAGAGTGTGTGATATAATGGAGAACGGTGGGTGATACTATGGGATAGTCAGTGTGATATAATGGAGAACGCTGGGTGATATAAAGGGGATTGAGAGTGTGATATAATCGAGAACGCTGGGTGATATAATGGGGTAGAGAGTGTGATATAATGTAGAATGTTGTCTGATATAATGGGGTAGAGTGTGTGATATAATGGATAACGCTGTGTGATATAATGGGAGTAGAGTGTGTGATATAATGGGGTAGAGTGTGTGATATAATGGGGTAGAGAGTGTGATATAATGGGGGTAGAGTGTGTGATGATGGGGAACGCTGGGTGATATAATGGGGTAGAGTGTGTGATATAATGGAGAACGCTGGGTGATATAATGGGGTCGAGTGTGTGATATAATGGAGAACGCTGGGTGATATAATCGGGTAGAGTGTGTGATATAATGGAGTACGCTGGGTGATATAATGGGGTAGAGTGTGTGATATAATGGGGGTAGAGTGTGTGATATAATGGGAAACGCTGGGTGATATAATGGGGGTAGACAGTGTGATATAATGGAGAATACTGGGTGGTATAATGGGGTAGAGTGTGTGATATAATGGAGGTGAAGTATGTGATATAATGGAGAATGCTGGGTGGTATAATGGGGGTAGAGTGTGTGATATAATGGGGGTAGAGTGTGTGATATAATCGGCGTGGAGTGTGTGATATAATGGGGTAGAGTGTGTGACATAATGGGGTAGTGTGTGATATCATGGGGTAGAGTGTGTGATATAATGGGGCTAGAGTGTGTGATTTAAGGGAGAACGCTGGGTGATATAATGGGGTAGAGTGTGTGATATAATGGAGAATACTGTTTGATATAATGGGGTAGAGTGTGTGATATAATGGGGGTAGAGTGTGTGATATAATGGGGAACGCCGGGTGATATAATGGGGTAGAGTGTGTGATATAATGGAGAACTCTGGGTGGTATAATGGCGGTAGAGTGTGTGATATAATTGGGGTGGAGTATGTGATATACTGGAGAACGCTAGATGATATAATGCGGTAGAGTGTGTGATATAATGGGGGTAGTGTGTGTGATATAATGGGAGTAGAGTATGTGATATAATGGGGTAGAATGTGAGATAGAATGGGGTAGAGTGTGTGATATAATGGAGAACGCTGGGTAATATAATGGGGGTAGATAGTGTGATATAATGGAGAATACTGGGTGGTATAATGGGGGTAGAGTGTGTGATATAATGGAGGTGAAGTATGTGATATAATGGAGAATGCTGGGTGCTATAATGGGGGTAGAGTGTGTGATATAATGGGGGTAGAGTGTGTGATATAATCGGTGTAGAGTGTGTGGTATAATGGGGTAGAGTGTGTGATATAATGGGGGTAGAGTGTGTGATTTAATGGAGAACGCTGTGCGATATAAAGCGGTAGAGGGTGTGATATAATGGAGAACGCTGGGTGATATAATGGGGTAGAGTGTGTGATATAATGGAGATGGCTGGGTGATATAATGGGGTAGAGTGTGTGATATAATGGAGAACGCTGGGTGATATACTGGGGGTACAGAGTGTGATATAATGGAGAATGCTGGGTGATATAATGGGGGTAGTGTGTGATATAATTCGGTGGAGTATGTGATACAATGGAGAACGCTAGGTGATATACTGGGGTAGAGTGTGTGATATAATGGAGAACGCTGGGTGATATAATCGGGGTAGAGTGTGTGATATAATGGAGAACGGTGGGTGATATAAAGGGGGTCGAGTGTCTGATCTAATGGAGAAGGCTGGGTGATATAATGGGGTAGAGAGTGTGGTATAATGGAGAACGCTGGCTGATAAAATGGGGGTAGGATGTGTGATATAATGGAGAACGCTGTGTGATATAATGGGGGTAGAGTGTGTGATATAATGGAGAAAACTGGGTGATATAATGGGGTAGAGTGTGTGATATAATGGAGAACGGTGGGTGATACTATGGGATAGTCAGTGTGATATAATGGAGAACGCTGGGTGATATAAAGGGGATTGAGTGTGTGATATAATGGAGAACGCTGGGTGATATAATGGGGTAGAGAGTGTGATATAATGGAGAATGCTGGCTGATATAATGGGGTAGAGTGTGTGATATAATGGATAACGCTGTGTGATATAATGGGAGTAGAGTGTGTGATATAATGGGGTAGAGTGTGTGATATAATGGGGTAGAGAGTGTGATATAATGGGGGTAGAGTGTGTGATATAATGGGGAACGCTGGGTGATATAATGGGGTAGAGTGTGTGATATAATGGAGAACGCTGGGTGATATAATGGGGTAGAGTGTGTGATATAATGGAGAACGCTGGGTGATATAATCGGGTAGAGTGTGTGATATAATGGAGTACCCTGGCTGATATAATGGGGTAGAGTGTGTGATATAATGGGGGTAGAGTGTGTGATATAATGGGGAACGCTGGGTGATATAATGGGGGTAGAGTGTGTGATATAATGGAGAACGCTGGGTGATATAATGGGGTAGAGTGTGTGATATAATGGGGGTAGAGTGTGTGATATAATCGGGGTAGAGTGTGTGATATAATGGGGTAGAGTGTGTGATATAATGGGGTAGAGTGTGTGGTATAATGGGGGACGAGTATGTGATATAATGCAGAACGCTAGGTGATATGATCGGGTAGAGTGTGTGATATAATGGGGGTAGAGTGTGTGATATAATGCAGAACGCTGGGTGATATAATGCGGTAGAGGGTGTAATATAATGGAGAACGCTTGGTGATATAATTGGGTAGAGTGTGTGATATAATGGAGAACGCTGGGTGATATAATGGGTAGCGTGTGTGATATAATGGAGAACGCTGGGTGATATAATCGGGGTAGAGTGTGTGATATAATGGAGAACGCTGGGTGATATAATGTGGTAGAGTGTGTGATATAATGGAGAACGGTGGATGATATAAAGGGGGTCGAGTGTCTGATCTAATGGAGAACGCTGGGTGATATAATGGGGTAGACAGTGTGATATCATGGAGAACGCTGGGTGATATAATGTGGTAGAGTGTGTGATATAATGGAGAACGCTTGGTGAAATAATGTGGGTAGAGTCTGTGATATAACGGAGAACGCTGGGTGATATAATAGGGTAGGGTGTGTGATATAATGGAGAACAGTGGGTGATATAATGGTGTAGAGTGTGTGATATAATGGAGAACGCTGGGTGATAGAATGGGGTAGAGATTGTGATATAATGGAGAACGCTGGGTGATATAATGGGGTAGAGTGTATGATATAATGGAGAACGCTGGGTGATATAATGGGGTAGAGTGTGTGATATAATGGAGAATACTGATTGATATAATGGGGTAGAGTGTGTGATATAATGGGGGTAGAGTGTGTGATATAATGGGGAACGCCGGGTGATATAATGGGGTAGAGTGTGTGATATAATGGATAACTCTGGGTGGTATAATGGCGGTAGAGTGTGTGATATAATTGGGGTGGAGTATGTGATATACTGGAGAACACTAGATGATATAATGCGGTAGAGTGTGTGATATAATGGGGGTAGTGTGTGTGATATAATGGGGGTAGAGTGTGCGATATAATGGGGTAGAATGTGAGATAGAATGGGGTAGAGTGTGTGATATAATGGAGAACGCTGGGTGATATAATGGGGTAGAGAGTGTGATATAATGTAGAATGTTGTCTGATATAATGGGGTAGAGTGTGTGATATAATGGATAACGCTGTGTGATATAATGGGAGTAGAGTGTGTGATATAATGGGGTAGAGTGTGTGATATAATGGGGTAGAGAGTGTGATATAATGGGGGTAGAGTGTGTGATGATGGGGAACGCTGGGTGATATAATGGGGTAGAGTGTGTGATATAATGGAGAACGCTGGGTGATATAATGGGGTCGAGTGTGTGATATAATGGAGAACGCTGGGTGATATAATCGGGTAGAGTGTGTGATATAATGGAGTACGCTGGGTGATATAATGCGGTAGAGTGTGTGATATAATGGGGGTAGAGTGTGTGATATAATGGGGAACGCTGGGTGATATAATGGGGGTAGACAGTGTGATATAATGGAGAATACTGTGTGATATAATGGGGGTAGAGTGTGTGATATAATGGAGAAGGCTGTGTGATATAATGGGGTAGAGTGTGTGATATAATGGAGAACGCTGGGTGTTATAATGCGGGTAGAGTCTGTGATATTACGGAGAATGCTGGGTGATATAATATGGTAGGGTGTGTGATATAATGGGGGTAGAGTGTGTGATATAATGGAAACGCTGGGTGATACAATGGGGTAGAGTCTGTGATATAATTGAGAACGCTGGGTGATATAATGGGTAGCGTGTGTGATATAATGGAGAACGCTGGGTGATTTAATGGGGTAGAGTGTGTGATATAATGGAGAAAAGTGGGTGATATAATGGGGTAGAGTGTGTGATATAATGGAGAACGGTGGGTGATACTATGGGATAGTCAGTGTGATATAATGGAGAACGCTGGGTGATATAAAGGGGATTGAGTGTGTGATATAATGGAGAACGCTGGGTGATATAATGGGGTAGAGAGTGTGATATAATGGAGAATGCTGGCTGATATAATGGGGTAGAGTGTGTGATATAATGGATAACGCTGTGTGATATAATGGGAGTAGAGTGTGTGATATAATGGGGTAGAGTGTGTGATATAATGGGGTAGAGAGTGTGATATAATGGGGGTAGAGTGTGTGATATAATGGGGAACGCTGGGTGATATAATGGGGTAGAGTCTGTGATATAATGGAGAACGCTGGGTGATATAATGGGGTAGAGTGTGTGATATAATGGAGAACGTTGGGTGATATAATCGGGTAGAGTGTGTGATATAATGGAGTACCCTGGGTGATATAATGGGGTAGAGTGTGTGATATAATGGGGGTAGAGTGTGTGATATAATGGGGAACGCTGGGTGATATAATGGGGTAGAGTGTGTGATATAAAGGAGAACGCTGGGTGATATAATGGGGGTAGATAGTGTGATATAATGGGGTAGAGTGTGTGATATAAAGGAGAACGCTGGGTGATATAATGGGGGTAGATAGTGTGATATAATGGAGAATACTGGGTGGTATAATGGGGGTAGAGTGTGTGATATAATGGGGTAGAGAGTGTGATATAATGGGGGTAGAGTGTGTGATATAATGGGGAACGCTGGGTGATATAATGGGGTAGAGTGTGTGATATAATGGAGAACGCTGGGTGATATAATGGGGTAGAGTGTGTGATATAATGGAGAACGCTGGGTGATATAATGGGGTAGAGTGTGTGATATAATGGAGTACCCTGGGTGATATAATGGGTAGAGTGTGTGATATAATGGGGGTAGAGTGTGTGATATAATGGGGAACGCTGGGTGATATAATGGGGTAGAGTGTGTGATATAAAGGAGAACGCTGGGTGATATAATGGGGGTAGATAGTGTGATATAATGGAGAATACTTGGTGGTATAATGGGGGTAGAGTGTCTGATATAATGGAGGTGAAGTATGTGATATAATGGAGAATGCTGGGTGGTATAATGGGGGTAGAGTGTGTGATATAATGGGGGTAGAGTGTCTGATATAATCGGCGTGGAGTGTGTGATATAATGGGGTAGAGTGTGTGATATAATGGGGTAGTGTGTGATATCATTCAGTAGAGTGTGTGATATAATGGGGCTAGAGTGTGTGATTTAAGGGAGAACGCTGGGTGATATAATGCGGTAGAGCGTGTGATATAGTGGAGAACGCTGGGTGATAAAAATGGGGTAGAGTGTGTGATATAATGGAGAACGCTGGGTGATATGATGGGGTACAGTGCGTGATATAATGGAGAACGCTGGGTGATATAATGGGGTACAGTGTGTGATATAATGGAGAACGCTGCGTGATATAATGGGGGTAGAGTGTGTGATATAATGGAGAACGCTGGGTGATATAATGGGGTAGAGTGTGTGATATAATGGGGGTAGAGTGTGTGATATAATCGGGGTAGAGTGTGTGATATAATGGGGTAGAGTGTGTGATATAATGGGGTAGAGTGTGTGGTATAATGGGGGACGAGTATGTGATATAATGCAGAACGCTAGGTGATATGATCGGGTAGAGTGTGTGATATAATGCAGAACGCTGGGTGATATAATGCGGTAGAGGGGGTAATATAATGGAGAAGGCTGTGTGATATAATGGGGTAGTGTGTGTGATATAATGGAGAACGCTGGGTGTTATAATGCAGGTAGAGTCTGTGATATTACGCAGAACGCTGGGTGATATAATATGGTAGGGTGTGTGATATAATGGGGGTAGAGTGTGTGATACAATGGAAACGCTGTGTGATACAATGGGGTAGAGTCTGTGATATAATTGAGAACGCTGGGTGATATAATGGGTAGCGTGTGTGATATAATGGAGAACGCTGGGTGATTTAATGGGGTAGAGTGTGTGATATAATGGAGAAAACTGGGTGATATAATGGGGTAGAGTGTGTGATATAATGGAGAACGGTGGGTGATACTATGGGATAGTCAGTGTGATATAATGGAGAACGCTGGGTGATATAAAGGGGATTGAGTGTGTGATATAATGGAGAACGCTGGGTGATATAATGGGGTAGAGAGTGTGATATAATGGAGAATGCTGGCTGATATAATGGGGTAGAGTGTGTGATATAATGGATAACGCTGTGTGATATAATGGGAGTAGAGTGTGTGATATAATGGGGTAGAGTGTGTGATATAATGGGGTAGAGAGTGTGATATAATGGGGGTAGAGTGTGTGATATAATGGGGAACGCTGGGTGATATAATGGGGTAGAGTGTGTGATATAATGCAGAACGCTGGGTGATATAATGGGGTAGAGTGTGTGATATAATGGCGAACGCTGGGTGTTATAATGCGGGTAGAGTCTGTGATATAACAGAGAACGCTGGGTGATATAATATGGTAGGGTGTGTGATATAATGGGGGTAGAGTGTGTGATATAATGGAGAAAGCTGGGTGATATAATGTGGTAGAGTGTGTGATATAATGGAAACGCAGTGTGATACAATGGGGTAGAGTGTGTGATATAATTGAGAACGCTGGGTGATATAATGGGTAGCGTGTGTGATATAATGGAGAACGCTGGGTGATTTAATGGGGTAGAGTGTGTGATATAATGGGGGTAGAGTGTGTTATATAATGGGGGAGGAGTATGTGATATAATGGAGAACGCTAGGTGATATAATGGGGTAGAGTGTGTGATATAATGGGAGTAGAGTCTGTGATATAATGGAGAACGCTGGGTGATATAATGCGGTAGAGGGTGTGATATAATGGAGAACGCTGGGTGATATGATGCGGTAGAGGGTGTGATATAATGGAGAACGCTGGGTGATATGATGGGGTACAGTGCGTGATATAATGGGGAATGCTGGGTGATATAATGGGGTAGAGTGTGTGATATGATGGAGAAAGCTGAGTGATATAATGGGGCAGAGTGTGTGATATAAAGGAGAACACTGGCTGATATAATGGGGTAGAGTGTGTGATATAATGGGGGTAGAGTGTGTGATACAATGGGGAACGCTGTGTGACATATTGGGGTAGAGTGTGTGATATAATGGAGAACTCTGGGTGGTATAATGGCGTTAGAGTGTGTGATATAATGGGGGTAGAGTGTGTGACATAATGGAGAACGCTGGGTGATATAATACGGTAGAGTGTGTGATATAATGGAGAACGCTAGGTGATATAATGGGGTAGAGTGTGTGATATAATGGAGAACGCTTGGTGATATAATGGGTAGCGTGTGTGATATAATGGAGAACGCTTGGTGAAATAATGCGGGTAGAGTCTGTGATATAACGGAGAACGCTGGGTGATATAATAGCGTACGGTGTGTGATATAATGGAGAACGCTAGGTGATATAATGGGGTAGAGTGTGTGATATAATGGGGGTAGAGTGTGTCATATAATGGGGAACGCTGGGTGATATAATGGGGTAGAGTGTGTGATATAAAGGAGAACGCTGGGTGATATAATGGGGGTAGATAGTGTGATATAATGGAGAATACTGGGTGGTATAATGGGGGTAGAGTGTGTGCTATAATGGAGGTGAAGTATGTGATATAATGGAGAATGCTGGGTGGTATAATGGGGGTAGAGTGTGTGATATAATGGGGGTAGAGTGTGTGATATAATCAGCGTAGAGTGTGAGATATAATGGGGTAGAGTGTGTGATATAATGGGGTAGTGTGTGATATCATGGGGTAGAGTGTGTGATATAATGGGGGTAGAGTGTGTGATTTAATGGAGAACGCTGGGTGATATAATGCGGTAGAGGGTGTGATATAATGGAGAACGCTGGGTGATATAATGGGGTAGAGTGTGTGATATAATGGAGAACGCTGGGTGATATGATGGGGTACAGTGCGTGATATAATGGAGAACGCTGGGTGCTATAATGGGGTAGAGTGTGTGATATAATCGGGGTAGAATGTGTGATATAATGGGGTAGAGTGTGTGATATAATGGGGTAGAGTGTGTGATATAATGGGGTAGAGTGTGTGATATAATGGGGTAGAGTGTGTGATATAATGGAGAACGCTGGGTGATATAAAGGGGATTGAGTGTGTGATATAATGGAGAACGCTGGGTGATATAATGGGGTAGAGAGTGTGATATAATGGAGAATGCTGGCTGATATAATGGGGTAGAGTGTGTGATATAATGGATAACGCTGTGTGATATAATGGGAGTAGAGTGTGTGATATAATGGGGTAGAGTGTGTGATATAATGGGGTAGAGAGTGTGATATAATGGGGGTAGAGTGTGTGATATAATGGGGAACGCTGGGTGATATAATGGGGTAGAGTGTGTGATATAATGCAGAACGCTGGGTGATATAATGGGGTAGAGTGTGTGATATAATGGCGAACGCTGGGTGTTATAATGCGGGTAGAGTCTGTGATATAACGGAGAACGCTGGGTGATATAATATGGTAGGGTGTGTGATATAATGGGGGTAGAGTGTGTGATATAATGGAGAAAGCTGGGTGATATAATGTGGTAGAGTGTGTGATATAATGGAAACGCAGTGTGATACAATGGGGTAGAGTGTGTGATATAATTGAGAACGCTGGGTGATATAATGGGTAGCGTGTGTGATATAATGGAGAACGCTGGGTGATTTAATGGGGTAGAGTGTGTGATATAATGGGGGTAGAGTGTGTTATATAATGGGGTAGTGTGTGTGATATAATGGGGGAGGAGTATGTGATATAATGGAGAACGCTAGGTGATATAATGGGGTAGAGTGTGTGATATAATGGGAGTAGAGTCTGTGATATAATGGAGAACGCTGGGTGATATAATGCGGTAGAGGGTGTGATATAATGGAGAACGCTGGGTGATATAATGGGGTAGAGTGTGTGATATAATGGAGAACGCTGGGTGATATGATGGGGTACAGTGCGTGATATAATGGGGAATGCTGGGTGATATAATGGGGTAGAGTGTGTGATATGATGGAGAAAGCTGAGTGATATAATGGGGCAGAGTGTGTGATATAAAGGAGAACACTGGCTGATATAATGGGGTAGAGTGTGTGATATAATGGGGGTAGAGTGTGTGATACAATGGGGAACGCTGTGTGACATATTGGGGTAGAGTGTGTGATATAATGGAGAACTCTGGGTGGTATAATGGCGTTAGAGTGTGTGATATAATGGGGGTAGAGTGTGTGATATAATGGAGAACGCTGGGTGATATAATACGGTAGAGTGTGTGATATAATGGAGAACGCTAGGTGATATAATGGGGTAGAGTGTGTGATATAATGGAGAACGGTGGGTGATACTATGGGATAGTCAGTGTGATATAATGGAGAACGCTGGGTGATATAAAGGGGATTGAGTGTGTGATATAATGGAGAACGCTGGGTGATATAATGGGGTAGAGAGTGTGATATAATGGAGAATGCTGGCTGATATAATGGGGTAGAGTGTGTGATATAATGGATAACGCTGTGTGATATAATGGGAGTAGAGTGTGTGATATAATGGGGTAGAGTGTGTGATATAATGGGGTAGAGAGTGTGATATAATGGGGGTAGAGTGTGTGATATAATGGGGAACGCTGGGTGATATAATGGGGTAGAGTGTGTGATATAATGCAGAACGCTGGGTGATATAATGGGGTAGAGTGTGTGATATAATGGCGAACGCTGGGTGTTATAATGCGGGTAGAGTCTGTGATATAACAGAGAACGCTGGGTGATATAATATGGTAGGGTGTGTGATATAATGGGGGTAGAGTGTGTGATATAATGGAGAAAGCTGGGTGATATAATGGGGTAGAGTGTGTGATATAATGGAAACGCAGTGTGATACAATGGGGTAGAGTGTGTGATATAATTGAGAACGCTGGGTGATATAATGGGTAGCGTGTGTGATATAATGGAGAACGCTGGGTGATTTAATGGGGTAGAGTGTGTGATATAATGGGGGTAGAGTGTGTTATATAATGGGGTAGAGTGTGTGATATAATGGGGGAGGAGTATGTGATATAATGGAGAACGCTAGGTGATATAATGGGGTAGAGTGTGTGATATAATGGGAGTAGAGTCTGTGATATAATGGAGAACGCTGGGTGATATAATGCGGTAGAGGGTGTGATATAATGGAGAACGCTGGGTGATATAATGGGGTAGAGTGTGTGATATAATGGAGAACGCTGGGTGATATGATGGGGTACAGTGCGTGATATAATGGGGAATGCTGGGTGATATAATGGGGTAGAGTGTGTGATATGATGGAGAAAGCTGAGTGATATAATGGGGCAGAGTGTGTGATATAAAGGAGAACACTGGCTGATATAATGGGGTAGAGTGTGTGATATAATGGGGGTAGAGTGTGTGATACAATGGGGAACGCTGTGTGACATATTGGGGTAGAGTGTGTGATATAATGGAGAACTCTGGGTGGTATAATGGCGTTAGAGTGTGTGATATAATGGGGGTAGAGTGTGTGACATAATGGAGAACGCTGGGTGATATAATACGGTAGAGTGTGTGATATAATGGAGAACGCTAGGTGATATAATGGGGTAGAGTGTGTGATATAATGGAGAACGCTTGGTGATATAATGGGTAGCGTGTGTGATATAATGGAGAACGCTTGGTGAAATAATGCGGGTAGAGTCTGTGATATAACGGAGAACGCTGGGTGATATAATAGCGTACGGTGTGTGATATAATGGAGAACGCTAGGTGATATAATGGGGTAGAGTGTGTGATATAATGGGGGTAGAGTGTGTCATATAATGGGGAACGCTGGGTGATATAATGGGGTAGAGTGTGTGATATAAAGGAGAACGCTGGGTGATATAATGGGGGTAGATAGTGTGATATAATGGAGAATACTGGGTGGTATAATGGGGGTAGAGTGTGTGCTATAATGGAGGTGAAGTATGTGATATAATGGAGAATGCTGGGTGGTATAATGGGGGTAGAGTGTGTGATATAATGGGGGTAGAGTGTGTGATATAATCGGCGTAGAGTGTGAGATATAATGGGGTAGAGTGTGTGATATAATGGGGTAGTGTGTGATATCATGGGGTAGAGTGTGTGATATAATGGGGGTAGAGTGTGTGATTTAATGGAGAACGCTGGGTGATATAATGCGGTAGAGGGTGTGATATAATGGAGAACGCTGGGTGATATAATGGGGTAGAGTGTGTGATATAATGGAGAACGCTGGGTGATATGATGGGGTACAGTGCGTGATATAATGGAGAACGCTGGGTGCTATAATGGGGTAGAGTGTGTGATATAATCGGGGTAGAATGTGTGATATAATGGGGTAGAGTGTGTGATATAATGGGGTAGAGTGTGTGATATAATGGGGTAGAGTGTGTGATATAATGGGGTAGAGTGTGTGATATAATGGAGAACGCTGGGTGATATAAAGGGGATTGAGTGTGTGATATAATGGAGAACGCTGGGTGATATAATGGGGTAGAGAGTGTGATATAATGGAGAATGCTGGCTGATATAATGGGGTAGAGTGTGTGATATAATGGATAACGCTGTGTGATATAATGGGAGTAGAGTGTGTGATATAATGGGGTAGAGTGTGTGATATAATGGGGTAGAGAGTGTGATATAATGGGGGTAGAGTGTGTGATATAATGGGGAACGCTGGGTGATATAATGGGGTAGAGTGTGTGATATAATGCAGAACGCTGGGTGATATAATGGGGTAGAGTGTGTGATATAATGGCGAACGCTGGGTGTTATAATGCGGGTAGAGTCTGTGATATAACGGAGAACGCTGGGTGATATAATATGGTAGGGTGTGTGATATAATGGGGGTAGAGTGTGTGATATAATGGAGAAAGCTGGGTGATATAATAGGGTAGAGTGTGTGATATAATGGAAACGCAGTGTGATACAATGGGGTAGAGTGTGTGATATAATTGAGAACGCTGGGTGATATAATGGGTAGCGTGTGTGATATAATGGAGAACGCTGGGTGATTTAATGGGGTAGAGTGTGTGATATAATGGGGGTAGAGTGTGTTATATAATGGGGTAGTGTGTGTGATATAATGGGGGAGGAGTATGTGATATAATGGAGAACGCTAGGTGATATAATGGGGTAGAGTGTGTGATATAATGGGAGTAGAGTCTGTGATATAATGGAGAACGCTGGGTGATATAATGCGGTAGAGGGTGTGATATAATGGAGAACGCTGGGTGATATAATGGGGTAGAGTGTGTGATATAATGGAGAACGCTGGGTGATATGATGGGGTACAGTGCGTGATATAATGGGGAATGCTGGGTGATATAATGGGGTAGAGTGTGTGATATGATGGAGAAAGCTGAGTGATATAATGGGGCAGAGTGTGTGATATAAAGGAGAACACTGGCTGATATAATGGGGTAGAGTGTGTGATATAATGGGGGTAGAGTGTGTGATACAATGGGGAACGCTGTGTGACATATTGGGGTAGAGTGTGTGATATAATGGAGAACTCTGGGTGGTATAATGGCGTTAGAGTGTGTGATATAATGGGGGTAGAGTGTGTGATATAATGGAGAACGCTGGGTGATATAATACGGTAGAGTGTGTGATATAATGGAGAACGCTAGGTGATATAATGGGGTAGAGTGTGTGATATAATGGAGAACGCTTGGTGATATAATGGGTAGCGTGTGTGATATAATGTAGAACGCTTGGTGAAATAATGCGGGTAGAGTCTGTGATATAACGGAGAACGCTGGGTGATATAATAGCGTACGGTGTGTGATATAATGGAGAACGCTAGGTGATATAATGGGGTAGAGTGTGTGATATAATGGGGGTAGAGTGTGTCATATAATGGGGAACGCTGGGTGATATAATGGGGTAGAGTGTGTGATATAAAGGAAAACGCTGGGTGATATAATGGGGGTAGATAGTGTGATATAATGGAGAATACTGGGTGGTATAATGGGGGTAGAGTGTGTGATATAATGGAGGTGAAGTATGTGATATAATGGAGAATGCTGGGTGGTATAATGGGGGTAGAGTGTGTGATATAATGGGGCTAGAGTGTGTGATATAATCGGCGTAGAGTGTGAGATATAATGGGGTAGAGTGTGTGATATAATGGGGTAGTGTGTGATATCATGGGGTAGAGTGTGTGATATAATGGGGTAGAGTGTGTGATTTAATGGAGAACGCTGGGTGATATAATGCGGTAGAGGGTGTGATATAATGGAGAACGCTGGGTGATATAATGGGGTAGAGTGTGTGATATAATGGAGAACGCTGGGTGATATGATGGGGTACAGTGCGTGATATAATGGAGAACGCTGGGTGCTATAATGGGGTAGAGTGTGTGATATAATCGGGGTAGAATGTGTGATATAATGGGGTAGAGTGTGTGATATAATGGGGTAGAGTGTGTGATATAATGGGGGTAGAGTGTGTTATATAATGGGGTAGAGTGTGTGATATAATGGGGGAGGAGTATGTGATATAATGCAGAACGCTAGGTGATATGATGGGGTAGAGTGTGTGATATAATGGGGGTAGAGTGTGTAATATAATGGAGAACGCTTGGTGATATAATTGGGTAGAGTGTGTGATATAATGGAGAATGCTGGATGATATAATGGGTAGCGTATGTGATATAATGGAGAATGCTGTGTGATATAATGGGTGTAGAGTGTGTGATATAATGCAGAAGGCTGTGTGATATAATGGGGTAGAGTGTGTGATATAATGGCGAACGCTGGGTGTTATAATGCGGGTAGAGTCTGTGATATAACGGAGAACGCTGGGTGATATAATATGGTAGGGTGTGTGATATAATGGGGGTAGAGTGTGTGATATAATGGAGAAAGCTGGGTGATATAATGGGGTAGAGTGTGTGATATAATGGAAACGCAGTGTGATACAATGGGGTAGAGTGTGTGATATAATTGAGAATGCTGGGTGATATAATGGGTAGCGTGTGTGATATAATGGAGAACGCTGGGTGATTTAATGGGGTAGAGTGTGTGATATAATGGGGGTAGAGTGTGTTATATAATGGGGTAGAGTGTGTGATATAATGGGGGAGGAGTATGTGATATAATGGAGAACGCTAGGTGATATAATGGGGTAGAGTGTGTGATATAATGGGAGTAGAGTCTGTGATATAATGGAGAACGCTGGGTGATATAATGCGGTAGAGGGTGTGATATAATGGAGAACGCTGGGTGATATAATGGGGTAGAGTGTGTGATATAATGGAGAACGCTGGGTGATATGATGGGGTACAGTGCGTGATATAATGGGGAATGCTGGGTGATATAATGGGGTAGAGTGTGTGATATGATGGAGAAAGCTGAGTGATATAATGGGGCAGAGTGTGTGATATAAAGGAGAACACTGGCTGATATAATGGGGTAGAGTGTGTGATATAATGGGGGTAGAGTGTGTGATACAATGGGGAACGCTGTGTGACATATTGGGGTAGAGTGTGTGATATAATGGAGAACTCTGGGTGGTATAATGGCGTTAGACTGTGTGATATAATGGGGGTAGAGTGTGTGATATAATGGAGAACGCTGGGTGATATAATACGGTAGAGTGTGTGATATAATGGAGAACGCTAGGTGATATAATGGGGTAGAGTGTGTGATATAATGGAGAACGCTTGGTGATATAATGGGTAGCGTGTGTGATATAATGGAGAACGCTTGGTGAAATAATGCGGGTAGAGTCTGTGATATAACGGAGAACGCTGGGTGATATAATAGCGTACGGTGTGTGATATAATGGAGAACGCTAGGTGATATAATGGGGTAGAGTGTGTGATATAATGGGGGTAGAGTGTGTCATATAATGGGGAACGCTGGGTGATATAATGGGGTAGAGTGTGTGATATAAAGGAGAACGCTGGGTGATATAATGGGGGTAGATAGTGTGATATAATGGAGAATACTGGGTGGTATAATGGGGGTAGAGTGTGTGCTATAATGGAGGTGAAGTATGTGATATAATGGAGAATGCTGGGTGGTATAATGGGGGTAGAGTGTGTGATATAATGGGGGTAGAGTGTGTGATATAATCGGCGTAGAGTGTGAGATATAATGGGGTAGAGTGTGTGATATAATGGGGTAGTGTGTGATATCATGGGGTAGAGTGTGTGATATAATGGGGGTAGAGTGTGTGATTTAATGGAGAACGCTGGGTGATATAATGCGGTAGAGGGTGTGATATAATGGAGAACGCTGGGTGATATAATGGGGTAGAGTGTGTGATATAATGGAGAACGCTGGGTGATATGATGGGGTACAGTGCGTGATATAATGGAGAACGCTGGGTGCTATAATGGGGTAGAGTGTGTGATATAATCGGGGTAGAATGTGTGATATAATGGGGTAGAGTGTGTGATATAATGGGGTAGAGTGTGTGATATAATGGGGTAGAGTGTGTGATATAATGGGGTAGAGTGTGTGATATAATGGAGAACGCTGGGTGATATAAAGGGGATTGAGTGTGTGATATAATGGAGAACGCTGGGTGATATAATGGGGTAGAGAGTGTGATATAATGGAGAATGCTGGCTGATATAATGGGGTAGAGTGTGTGATATAATGGATAACGCTGTGTGATATAATGGGAGTAGAGTGTGTGATATAATGGGGTAGAGTGTGTGATATAATGGGGTAGAGAGTGTGATATAATGGGGGTAGAGTGTGTGATATAATGGGGAACGCTGGGTGATATAATGGGGTAGAGTGTGTGATATAATGCAGAACGCTGGGTGATATAATGGGGTAGAGTGTGTGATATAATGGCGAACGCTGGGTGTTATAATGCGGGTAGAGTCTGTGATATAACGGAGAACGCTGGGTGATATAATATGGTAGGGTGTGTGATATAATGGGGGTAGAGTGTGTGATATAATGGAGAAAGCTGGGTGATATAATGGGGTAGAGTGTGTGATATAATGGAAACGCAGTGTGATACAATGGGGTAGAGTGTGTGATATAATTGAGAACGCTGGGTGATATAATGGGTAGCGTGTGTGATATAATGGAGAACGCTGGGTGATTTAATGGGGTAGAGTGTGTGATATAATGGGGGTAGAGTGTGTTATATAATGGGGTAGAGTGTGTGATATAATGGGGGAGGAGTATGTGATATAATGGAGAACGCTAGGTGATATAATGGGGTAGAGTGTGTGATATAATGGGAGTAGAGTCTGTGATATAATGGAGAACGCTGGGTGATATAATGCGGTAGAGGGTGTGATATAATGGAGAACGCTGGGTGATATAATGGGGTAGAGTGTGTGATATAATGGAGAACGCTGGGTGATATGATGGGGTACAGTGCGTGATATAATGGGGAATGCTGGGTGATATAATGGGGTAGAGTGTGTGATATGATGGAGAAAGCTGAGTGATATAATGGGGCAGAGTGTGTGATATAAAGGAGAACACTGGCTGATATAATGGGGTAGAGTGTGTGATATAATGGGGGTAGAGTGTGTGATACAATGGGGAACGCTGTGTGACATATTGGGGTAGAGTGTGTGATATAATGGAGAACTCTGGGTGGTATAATGGCGTTAGAGTGTGTGATATAATGGGGGTAGAGTGTGTGATATAATGGAGAACGCTGGGTGATATAATACAGTAGAGTGTGTGATATAATGGAGAACGCTAGGTGATATAATGGGGTAGAGTGTGTGATATAATGGAGAACGCTTGGTGATATAATGGGTAGCGTGTGTGATATAATGGAGAACGCTTGGTGAAATAATGCGGGTAGAGTCTGTGATATAACGGAGAACGCTGGGTGATATAATAGCGTACGGTGTGTGATATAATGGAGAACGCTAGGTGATATAATGGGGTAGAGTGTGTGATATAATGGAAACGCAGTGTGATACAATGGGGTAGAGTGTGTGATATAATTGAGAACGCTGGGTGATATAATGGGTAGCGTGTGTGATATAATGGAGAACGCTGGGTGATTTAATGGGGTAGAGTGTGTGATATAATGGGGGTAGAGTGTGTTATATAATGGGGTAGAGTGTGTGATATAATGGGGGAGGAGTATGTGATATAATGGAGAACGCTAGGTGATATAATGGGGTAGAGTGTGTGATATAATGGGGTAGTGTGTGATATCATGGGGTAGAGTGTGTGATATAATGGGGTAGAGTGTGTGATTTAATGGAGAACGCTGGGTGATATAATGCGGTAGAGGGTGTGATATAATGGAGAACGCTGGGTGATATAATGGGGTAGAGTGTGTGATATAATGGAGAACGCTGGGTGATATGATGGGGTACAGTGCGTGATATAATGGAGAACGCTGGGTGCTATAATGGGGTAGAGTGTGTGATATAATCGGGGTAGAATGTGTGATATAATGGGGTAGAGTGTGTGATATAATGGGGTAGAGTGTGTGATATAATGGGGGTAGAGTGTGTTATATAATGGGGTAGAGTGTGTGATATAATGGGGGAGGAGTATGTGATATAATGCAGAACGCTAGGTGATATGATGGGGTAGAGTGTGTGATATAATGGGGGTAGAGTGTGTAATATAATGGAGAACGCTTGGTGATATAATTGGGTAGAGTGTGTGATATAATGGAGAATGCTGGATGATATAATGGGTAGCGTATGTGATATAATGGAGAATGCTGTGTGATATAATGGGTGTAGAGTGTGTGATATAATGCAGAAGGCTGTGTGATATAATGGGGTAGAGTGTGTGATATAATGGCGAACGCTGGGTGTTATAATGCGGGTAGAGTCTGTGATATAACGGAGAACGCTGGGTGATATAATATGGTAGGGTGTGTGATATAATGGGGGTAGAGTGTGTGATATAATGGAGAAAGCTGGGTGATATAATGGGGTAGAGTGTGTGATATAATGGAAACGCTGGGTGATACAATGGGGTAGAGTGTGTGATATAATTGAGAACGCTGGGTGATATAATGGGTAGCGTGTGTGATATAATGGAGAACGCTGGGTGATTTAATGGGGTAGAGTGTGTGATATAATGGGGGTAGAGTGTGTTATATAATGGGGTAGAGTGTGTGATATAATGTGGGAGGAGTATGTGATATAATGGAGAACGCTAGGTGATATAATGGGGTAGAGTGTGAGATATAATGGGAGTAGAGTCTGTGATATAATGGAGAACGCTGGGTGATATAATGCGGTAGAGGGTGTGATATAATGGAGAACGCTGGGTGATATAATGGGGTAGAGTGTGTGATATAATGGAGAACGCTGGGTGATATGATGGGGTACAGTGCGTGATATAATGGGGAATGCTGGGTGATAAAATGGGGTAGAGTGTGTGATATAATGGAGAATGGGTGATATAATAGGGGTAGAGTGTGTGATATGATGGAGAAAGCTGAGTGATATAATGGGGGTAGAGTGTGTGATACAATGGGGAACGCTGTGTGACATATTGGGGTAGAGTGTGTGATATAATGGAGAACTCTGGGTGGTATAATGGCGTTAGAGTGTGTGATATAATGGGGGTGGAGTATGTGATATAATGGGGATAGAGTGTGTAATATAATGGAGAACGCTGGGTGATTTAATGGGGTAGAGTGTGTGATATAATTGGGGTACAGTGTGTGATATAATGGGGTAGAGTGTGTGATATAATGGAGAACGCTGGGTGATATAATACGGTAGAGTGTGTGATATAATGGAGAACGCTAGGTGATATAATGGGGTAGAGTGTGTGATATAATGGAGAACGCTTGGTGATATAATGGGTAGCGTGTGTGATATAATGGAGAACGCTTGGTGAAATAATGCGGGTAGAGTCTGTGATATAACGGAGAACGCTGGGTGATATAATAGGGTAGGGTGTGTGATATAATGGAGAACGCTAGGTGATATAATGGGGTAGAGTGTGGGATATAATGGAGAACAGTGGGTGATATGATGGTGTAGAGTGTGTGATGTAATGGAGAACGCTGGGTGATAGAATGGGGTAGAGTCTGTGATATAATGGAGAACGCTGGGTGATATAATGGGATTAGAGTGTGTGATATAATGGAGAATGCTGGGTGATATAATGTGGGTAGAGTGTGTGATATAAGGGGGTAGAGTGTGTGATATAATGGAGAACGCTGTGTGATATAATGGGGTAGTGTGTGTGATATAATGGAGAACGCTGTGTGATATAATGCGGGTAGAGTCTGTGATATAATGGAGAACACTGGGTGATATAATGGGGTTAGAGTGTGTGATATAATGGAGAATGGCTGATATAATGGGGTAGAGTGTGTGATATAATGGGGGTAGAGTGTGTGATACAATGGGGAACGCTGTGTGACATATTGGGGTAGAGTGTGTGATATAATGGAGAACTCTGGGTGGTATAATGGCGTTAGAGTGTGTGATATAATGGGGGTGGAGTATGTGATATAATGGAGAACGCTAGGTGATATAATGCGGTAGAGTGTGTGATATAATGGGGGTAGTGTGTGTGATATAATGGGGGTAGAGTGTGTGATATAATGGAGAAATCTGGGTGGTATAATGGCGTTAGAGTGTGTGATATAATGGGGGTGGAGTATGTGATATAATGGGGGTAGAGTGTGTGATATAATGGAGAACGCTGGGTGATTTAATGGGGTAGAGTGTGTGATATAATTGGTGTACAGTGTGTGATATAATGGGGTAGAGTGTGTGATATAATGGAGAACGCTGGGTGATATAATGGGGTAGAGTGTGTGATATAATGGAGAACGCTTGGTGATATAATGGGTAGCATGTGTGATATAATGGAGAACGCTTGGTGAAATAATGCGGGTAGAGTCTGTGATATAACGGAGAACGCTGTGTGATATAATAGGGTAGGGTGTGTGATATAATGGAGAACGCTAGGTGATATAATGGGGTAGAGTGTGGGATATAATGGAGAACAGTGGGTGATATAATGGTGTAGAGTGTGTGATATAATGGAGAACGCTGGGTGATAGAATGGGGTAGAGTCTGCGATATAATGGAGAACGCTGGGTGATATAATGGGATTAGAGTGTGTGATATAATGGAGAATGCTGGGTGATATAATGTGGGTAGAGTGTGTGATATAAGGGGGTAGAGTGTGTGATATAATGGAGAACGCTGTGTGATATAATGCGGGTAGAGTCTGTGATATAATGGAGAACACTGGGTGATATAATGGGGTTAGAGTGTGTGATATAATGGAGAATGGCTGATATAATGGGGTAGAGTGTGTGATATAATGGGGGTAGAGTGTGTGATACAATGGGGAACGCTGTGTGACATATTGGGGTAGAGTGTGTGATATAATGGAGAACTCTGCGTGGTATAATGGCGTTAGAGTGTGTGATATAATGGGGGTGGAGTATGTGATATAATGGAGAACGCTAGGTGATATAATGCGGTAGAGGGTGTGATATAATGGGGGTAGTGTGTGTGATATAATGGGGGTAGAGTGTGTGATATAATGGAGAACGCTGGGTGATTTAATGGGGTAGAGTGTGTGATATAATTGGGGTACAGTGTGTGATATAATGGGGTAGAATGTGTGATATAATGGGGGAGGAGTATGTGATATAATGCAGAACGCTAGGTGATATGATGGGGTAGAGTGTGTGATATAATGGGGGTAGAGTGTGTAATATAATGGAGAACGCTAGGTGATATAATGGGGGTAGAGGGTGTGATATAATGGAGAACGCTGTGTGATATAATGGGGTAGTGTGTGTGATATAATGGAGAACGCTGTGTGATATAATGCGGGTAGAGTCTGTGATATAATGGAGAACGCTGGGTGATATAATATGGTAGGGTGTGTGATATAATGGGGGTAGAGTGTGTGATATAATGGAAACGCTGGGCGATACAATGGGGTAGAGTGTGTGATATAATTGAGAACGCTGGGTGATATATTGGGGTAGAGTGTGTGATATAATGGGGGTAGAGTGTGTTATATAATGGGGTAGAGTGTGTGATATAATGGGGGAGGAGTATGTGATATAATGGAGAACGCTAGGTGATATAATGGGGTAGAGTGTGTGATATAATGGGGGTAGAGTCTGTGATATAATGGAGAACGCTGGGTGATATAATGCGGTAGAGGGTGTGATATAATGGAGAACGCTGGGTGATATAATGGGGTAGAGTGTGTGATATAATGGAGAACGCTGGGTGATATGATGGGGTACAGTGCGTGATATAATGGAGAACGCTGGGTGATATAATAGGGGTAGAGTGTGTGATATGATGGAGAAAGCTGAGTGATATAATGGGGCAGAGTGTGTGATATAATGGAGAACACTGGCTGATATAATGGGGTAGAGTGTGTGATATAATGGGGGTAGAGTGTGTGATACAATGGGGAACGCTGTGTGACATATTGGGGTAGAGTGTGTGATATAATGGAGAACTCTGGGTGGTATAATGGCGTTAGAGTGTGTGATATAATGGGGGTGGAGTATGTGATATAATGGAGAACGCTAGGTGATATAATGCGTTAGAGTGTGTGATATAATGGGCGTACAGTGTGTGATATAATGGGGTAGAGTGTGTGATATAATGGAGAACGCTGGGTGATATAATACGGTAGAGTGTGTGATATAATGGAGAACGCTAGGTGATATAATGGGGTAGAGTGTGTGATATAATGGTGAACGCTTGGTGATATAATGGGTAGCGTGTGTGATATAATGGAGAACGCTTGGTGAAATAATGCGGGTAGAGTCTGTGATATAACGGAGAACACTGGGTGATATAATAGCGTAGGGTGTGTGATATAATGGAGAACGCTAGGTGATATAATGGGGCAGAGTGTGTGATATAATGGGGGTAGAGTGTGTGATATAATGGGGTAGAGTGTGTGATATAATGGAGAACGCTGGGTGATATAATACGGTAGAGTGTGTGATATAATGGAGAACGCTAGGTGATATAATGGGGTAGAGTGTGTGATATAATGGAGAACGCTGGGTGATATAATGCGGTAGAGGGTGTGATATAATGGAGAACGCTGGGTGATATAATGGGGTAGAGTGTGTGATATAATGGAGAACGCTGGGTGATATGATGGGGTACAGTGCGTGATATAATGGAGAACGCTGGGTGATATAATAGGGGTAGAGTGTGTGATATGATGGAGAAAGCTGAGTGATATAATGGGGCAGAGTGTGTGATATAATGGAGAACACTGGCTGATATAATGGGGTAGAGTGTGTGATATAATGGGGGTAGAGTGTGTGATACAATGGGGAACGCTGTGTGACATATTGGGGTAGAGTGTGTGATATAATGGAGAACTCTGGGTGGTATAATGGCGTTAGAGTGTGTGATATAATGGGGGTGGAGTATGTGATATAATGGAGAACGCTAGGTGATATAATGCGTTAGAGTGTGTGATATAATGGGCGTACAGTGTGTGATATAATGGGGTAGAGTGTGTGATATAATGGAGAACGCTGGGTGATATAATACGGTAGAGTGTGTGATATAATGGAGAACGCTAGGTGATATAATGGGGTAGAGTGTGTGATATAATGGTGAACGCTTGGTGATATAATGGGTAGCGTGTGTGATATAATGGAGAACGCTTGGTGAAATAATGCGGGTAGAGTCTGTGATATAACGGAGAACACTGGGTGATATAATAGCGTAGGGTGTGTGATATAATGGAGAACGCTAGGTGATATAATGGGGCAGAGTGTGTGATATAATGGAGAATGCTGGGTGATATAATGTGGGTAGAGTGTGTGATATAAGGGGGTAGAGTGTGTGATATAATGGAGAACGCTGTGTGATATAATGCGGGTAGAGTCTGTGATATAATGGAGAACACTGGGTGATATAATGGGGTTAGAGTGTGTGATATAATGGAGAATGGCTGATATAATGGGGTAGAGTGTGTGATATAATGGGGGTAGAGTGTGTGATACAATGGGGAACGCTGTGTGACATATTGGGGTAGAGTGTGTGATATAATGGAGAACTCTGGGTGGTATAATGGCGTTAGAGTGTGTGATATAATGGGGGTGGAGTATGTGATATAATGGAGAACGCTAGGTGATATAATGCGGTAGAGGGTGTGATATAATGGGGGTAGTGTGTGTGATATAATGGGGGTAGAGTGTGTGATATAATGGAGAACGCTGGGTGATTTAATGGGGTAGAGTGTGTGATATAATTGGGGTACAGTGTGTGATATAATGGGGTAGAATGTGTGATATAATGGGGGAGGAGTATGTGATATAATGCAGAACGCTAGGTGATATGATGGGGTAGAGTGTGTGATATAATGGGGGTAGAGTGTGTAATATAATGGAGAACGCTAGGTGATATAATGGGGGTAGAGGGTGTGATATAATGGAGAACGCTGTGTGATATAATGGGGTAGTGTGTGTGATATAATGGAGAACGCTGTGTGATATAATGCGGGTAGAGTCTGTGATATAATGGAGAACGCTGGGTGATATAATATGGTAGGGTGTGTGATATAATGGGGGTAGAGTGTGTGATATAATGGAAACGCTGGGCGATACAATGGGGTAGAGTGTGTGATATAATTGAGAACGCTGGGTGATATATTGGGGTAGAGTGTGTGATATAATGGGGGTAGAGTGTGTTATATAATGGGGTAGAGTGTGTGATATAATGGGGGAGGAGTATGTGATATAATGGAGAACGCTAGGTGATATAATGGGGTAGAGTGTGTGATATAATGGGGGTAGAGTCTGTGATATAATGGAGAACGCTGGGTGATATGATGGGGTACAGTGCGTGATATAATGGAGAACGCTGGGTGATATAATAGGGGTAGAGTGTGTGATATGATGGAGAAAGCTGAGTGATATAATGGGGCAGAGTGTGTGATATAATGGAGAACACTGGCTGATATAATGGGGTAGAGTGTGTGATATAATGGGGGTAGAGTGTGTGATACAATGGGGAACGCTGTGTGACATATTGGGGTAGAGTGTGTGATATAATGGAGAACTCTGGGTGGTATAATGGCGTTAGAGTGTGTGATATAATGGGGGTGGAGTATGTGATATAATGGAGAACGCTAGGTGATATAATGCGTTAGAGTGTGTGATATAATGGGCGTACAGTGTGTGATATAATGGGGTAGAGTGTGTGATATAATGGAGAACGCTGGGTGATATAATACGGTAGAGTGTGTGATATAATGGAGAACGCTAGGTGATATAATGGGGTAGAGTGTGTGATATAATGGTGAACGCTTGGTGATATAATGGGTAGCGTGTGTGATATAATGGAGAACGCTTGGTGAAATAATGCGGGTAAAGTCTGTGATATAACGGAGAACACTGGGTGATATAATAGCGTAGGGTGTGTGATATAATGGAGAACGCTAGGTGATATAATGGGGCAGAGTGTGTGATATAATGGGGGTAGAGTGTGTGATATAATGGGGTAGAGTGTGTGATATAATGGAGAACGCTGGGTGATATAATACGGTAGAGTGTGTGATATAATGGAGAACGCTAGGTGATATAATGGGGTAGAGTGTGTGATATAATGGAGAACGCTGGGTGATATAATGCGGTAGAGGGTGTGATATAATGGAGAACGCTGGGTGATATAATGGGGTAGAGTGTGTGATATAATGGAGAACGCTGGGTGATATGATGGGGTACAGTGCGTGATATAATGGAGAACGCTGGGTGATATAATAGGGGTAGAGTGTGTGATATGATGGAGAAAGCTGAGTGATATAATGGGGCAGAGTGTGTGATATAATGGAGAACACTGGCTGATATAATGGGGTAGAGTGTGTGATATAATGGGGGTAGAGTGTGTGATACAATGGGGAACGCTGTGTGACATATTGGGGTAGAGTGTGTGATATAATGGAGAACTCTGGGTGGTATAATGGCGTTAGAGTGTGTGATATAATGGGGGTGGAGTATGTGATATAATGGAGAACGCTAGGTGATATAATGCGTTAGAGTGTGTGATATAATGGGCGTACAGTGTGTGATATAATGGGGTAGAGTGTGTGATATAATGGAGAACGCTGGGTGATATAATACGGTAGAGTGTGTGATATAATGGAGAACGCTAGGTGATATAATGGGGTAGAGTGTGTGATATAATGGTGAACGCTTGGTGATATAATGGGTAGCGTGTGTGATATAATGGAGAACGCTTGGTGAAATAATGCGGGTAGAGTCTGTGATATAACGGAGAACACTGGGTGATATAATAGCGTAGGGTGTGTGATATAATGGAGAACGCTAGGTGATATAATGGGGCAGAGTGTGTGATATAATGGGGGTAGAGTGCGTCATATAATGGGGAACGCTGGGTGATATAATGGGGAGGAGTGTGTGATATAAAGGAGAACGCTGGGTGATATAATGGGGGTAGATAGTGTGATATAATGGAGAATACTGGGTGGTATAATGGGGGTAGAGTGTGTGATATAATGGAGGTGAACTATGTGATATAATGGAGAATGCTGGGTGGTATAATGGGGGTAGAGTGTGTGATATAATGTGGGTAGAGTGTGTCATATAATCGGCGTAGAGTGTGAGATATAATGGGGTAGAGTGTGTGATATAATGGGGTAGTGTGTGATATCATGGGGTAGAGTGTGTGATATAATTGGGGTAGAGTGTGTGATTTAATGGAGAACGCTGGGTGATATAATGCGGTAGAGGGTGTGATATAATGGAGAACGCTGGGTGATATAATGGGGTAGAGTGTGTGATATAATGGAGAACGCTGGGTGATATGATGGGGTACAGTGCGTGATATAATGGAGAACGCTGGGTGCTATAATGGGGTAGACTGTGTGATATAATCGGGGTAGAGTGTGTGATATAATGGGGTAGAGTGTGTGATATAATGGGGTAGAGTGTGTGGTATAATGTGGGAGGAGTATGTGATATAATGCAGAACGCTAGGTGATATGATGGGGTAGAGTGTGTAATATAATGGAGAACGCTTGGTGATATAATTGGGTAGAGTGTGTGATATAATGGAGAATGCTGGATGATATAATGGGTAGCGTATGTGATATAATGGAGAATGCTGTGTGATATAATGGGGGTAGAGTGTGTGATATAATGCAGAAGGCTGTGTGATATAATGGGGTAGAGTGTGTGATATAATGGCGAACGCTGGGTGTTATAAAGCGGGTAGAGTCTGTGATATAACGGAGAACGCTGGGTGATATAATATGGTAGGGTGTGTGAGATAATGGGGGTAGAGTGTGTGATATAATGGAGAAAGCTGGGTGATATAATGGGGTAGTGTGTGTGATATAATGGAAACGCTGGGTGATACAATGGGGTAGAGTGTGTGATATAATTGAGAACGCTGGGTGATATAATGGGAGGCGTGTGTGATATAATGGAGAAAGCTGGGTGATTTAATGGGGTAGAGTGTGTGATATAATGGGGGTAGAGTGTGTTATATAATGGAGTAGAGTGTGTGATATAATGGGGGAGGAGTATGTGATATAATGGAGAACGCTTGGTGATATAATGGGGTAGAGTGTGTGATATAATGGGGGTAGAGTCTGTGATATAATGGAGAACGCTGGGTGATATAATGCGGTAGAGGGTGTGATATAATGGAGAACGCTGGGTGATATAATGGGGTAGAGTGTGTGATATAATGGAGAACGCTGGGTGATATGATGGGGTACAGTGCGTGATATAATGGAGAATGCTGGGTGATATAATGGGGTAGAGTGTGTGATATAATGGAGAACGCGGGGTGATATAATAGGGGTAGAGTGTGTGATATGATGGAGAAAGCTGAGTGATATAATGGGGCAGAGTGTGTGATATAATGGAGAACGCTGGCTGATATAATGGGGTAGAGTGTGTGATATAATGGAGAACGCTGGGTGATATAATGGGGTAGAGTATGTGATATAATGGAGAACGCTAGGTGATATAATGGGGTAGAGTGTGTGATATAATGGGAGTAGAGTCTGTGATATAATGGAGAACGCTGGGTGATATAATGCGGTAGAGGGTGTGATATAATGGAGAACGCTGGGTGATATAATGGGGTAGAGTGTGTGATATAATGGAGAACGCTGGGTGATATGATGGGGTACAGTGCGTGATATAATGGGGAATGCTGGGTGATATAATGGGGTAGAGTGTGTGATATGATGGAGAAAGCTGAGTGATATAATGGGGCAGAGTGTGTGATATAAAGGAGAACACTGGCTGATATAATGGGGTAGAGTGTGTGATATAATGGGGGTAGAGTGTGTGATACAATGGGGAACGCTGTGTGACATATTGGGGTAGAGTGTGTGATATAATGGAGAACTCTGGGTGGTATAATGGCGTTAGAGTGTGTGATATAATGGGGGTGGAGTATGTGATATAATGGGGGTAGAGTGTGTGATATAATGGAGAACGCTGGGTGATTTAATGGGGTAGAGTGTGTGATATAATTGGGGTACAGTGTGTGATATAATGGGGTAGAGTGTGTGATATAATGGAGAACGCTGGGTGATATAATACGGTAGAGTGTGTGATATAATGGAGAACGCTAGGTGATATAATGGGGTAGAGTGTGTGATATAATGGAGAACGCTTGGTGATATAATGGGTAGCGTGTGTGATATAATGGAGAACGCTTGGTGAAATAATGCGTGTAGAGTCTGTGATATAACGGAGAACGCTGGGTGATATAATAGGGTAGGGTGTGTGATATAATGGAGAACGCTAGGTGATATAATGGGGTAGAGTGTGGGATATAATGGGGGTAGAGTGTGTGATATCATGGAGAACGCTGGGTGATTTAATGGGGTAGAGTGTGTGATATAATTGGGATACAGTGTGTGATATAATGGGGTAGAGTGTGTGATATAATGGGGGAGGAGTATGTGATATAATGCAGAACGCTAGGTGATATGATGGGGTAGAGTGTGTAATATAATGGAGAACGCTTGGTGATATAATTGGGTAGAGTGTGTGATATAATGGAGAATGCTGGATGATATAATGTGTAGCGTATGTGATATAATGGAGAATGCTGTGTGATATAATGGGGGTAGAGTGTGTGATATAATGCAGAAGGCTGTGTGATATAATGGGGTAGAGTGTGTGATATAATGGCGAACGCTGGGTGTTATAATGCGGGTAGAGTCTGTGATATAACGGAGAACACTGGGTGATATAATATGGTAGGGTGTGTGATATAATGGGGGTAGAGTGTGTGATATAATGGAGAAAGCTGGGTGATATAATGGAAACGCTGGGTGATAAAATGGGGTAGAGTGTGTGATATAATGGGGGTAGAGTGTGTTATATAATGGGGTAGAGTGTGTGATATAATGGGGGAGGAGTATGTGATATAATGGAGAACGCTAGGTGATATAATGGGGTAGAGTGTGTGATATAATGGGGGTAGAGTCTGTGATATAATGGAGAACGCTAGGTGATATGATGGGGTACAGTGCGTGATATAATGGAGAACGCTGGGTGATATAATAGGGGTAGAGTGTGTGATATGATGGAGAAAGCTGAGTGATATAATGGGGCAGAGTGTGTGATATAATGGAGAACACTGGCTGATATAATGGCTAGAGTGTGTGATATAATGTGGGTAGAGTGTGTGATACAATGGGGAACGCTGTGTGACATATTGGGGTAGAGTGTGTGATATAATGGAGAACTCTGGGTGGTATAATGGCGTTAGAGTGTGTGATATAATGGGGGTGGAGTATGTGATATAATGGAGAACGCTAGGTGATATAATGCGTTAGAGTGTGTGATATAATGGGGGTAGTGTGTGTGATATAATGGGGGTAGAGTGTGTGATATAATGGAGAACGCTGGGTGATTTAATGGGGTAGAGTGTGTGATATAATTGGGGTACAGTGTGTGATATAATGGGGTAGAGTGTGTGATATAATGGAGAACGCTGGGTGATATAATACTGTAGAGTGTGTGATATAATGGAGAACGCTAGGTGATATAATGGGGTAGAGTGTGTGATATAATGGAGAACGCTTGGTGATATAATGAGTAGCGTGTGTGATATAATGGAGAACGCTTGGTGAAATAATGCGGGTAGAGTCTGTGATATAACGGAGAACGCTGGGTGATATAATAGCGTAGGGTGTGTGATATAATGGGGTTAGAGTGTGTCATATAATGGGGAACGCTGGGTGATATAATGGGGTAGAGTGTGTGATATAAAGGAGAACGCTGGGTGATATAATGGGGGTAGATAGTGTGATATAATGGAGAATACTGGGTGGTATAATGGGGGTAGAGTGTGTGATATAATGGAGGTGAAGTATGTGATATAATGGAGAATGCTGGGTTGTATAATGGGGGTAGAGTGTGTGATATAATGGGGGTAGAGTGTGTGATTTAATGGTGAACGCTTGGTGATATAATGGGTAGCGTGTGTGATATAATGGAGAACGCTAGGTGATATAATGGGGTAGAGTGTGTGATATAATGGAGAACGCTTGGTGATATAATGGGTAGCGTGTGTGATATAATGGAGAACGCTTGGTGAAATAATGCGTGTAGAGTCTGTGATATAACGGAGAACGCTGGGTGATATAATAGGGTAGGGTGTGTGATATAATGGAGAACGCTAGGTGATATAATAGGGTAGAGTGTGGGATATAATGGGTGTAGAGTGTGTGATATAATGGAGAACGCTGGGTGATTTAATGGGGTAGAGTGTGTGATATAATTGGGATACAGTGTGTGATATAATGGGGTAGAATGTGTGATATAATGGGGGAGGAGTATGTGATATAATGCAGAACGCTAGGTGAAATGATGGGGTAGAGTGTGTAATATAATGGAGAACGCTTGGTGATATAATTGGGTAGAGTGTGTGATATAATGGAGAATGCTGGATGATATAATCTGTAGCGTATGTGATATAATGGAGAATGCTGTGTGATATAATGGGGGTAGAGTGTGTGATATAATGCAGAAGGCTGTGTGATATAATGGGATAGAGTGTGTGATATAATGGCGAACGCTGGGTGTTATAATGCGGGTAGAGTCTGTGATATAACGGAGAACACTGGGTGATATAATATGGTAGGGTGTGTGATATAATGGGGGTAGAGTGTGTGATATAATGGAGAAAGCTGGGTGATATAATGGAAACGCTGGGTGATACAATGGTGTAGAGTGTGTGATATAATTGAGAACGCTGGGTGATATAATGGGGTAGAGTGTGTGATATAATGGCGGTAGAGTGTGTTATATAATGGGGTAGAGTGTGTGATATAATGGGGGAGGAGTATGTGATATAATGGAGAACGCTAGGTGATATAATGGGGTAGAGTGTGTGATATAATGGGGGTAGAGTCTGTGATATAATGGAGAACGCTGGGTGATATAATGCGGTAGAGTGTGTGATATAATGGAGAACGCTGGGTGATATGATGGGGTACAGTGCGTGATATAATGGAGAACGCTGGGTGATATAATAGGGGTAGAGTGTGTGATATGATGGAGAAAGCTGAGTGATATAATGGCTAGAGTGTGTGATATAATGGGGGTAGAGTGTGTGATACAATGGGGAACGCTGTGTGACATATTGGGGTAGAGTGTGTGATATAATGGAGAACTCAGGGTGGTATAATGGCGTTAGAGTGTGTGATATAATGGGGGTGGAGTATGTGATATAATGGAGAACGCTAGGTGATATAATGCGTTAGAGTGTGTGATATAATGGGGGTAGTGTGTGTGATATAATGGGGGTAGAGTGTGTGATATAATGGAGAACGCTGGGTGATTTAATGGGGTAGAGTGTGTGATATAATTGGGGTACAGTGTGTGATATAATGGGGTAGAGTGTGTGACATAATGGAGAACGCTGGGTGATATAATACGGTAGAGTGTGTGATATAATGGAGAACGCTAGGTGATATAATGGGGTAGAGTGTGTGATATAATGGAGAACGCTTGGTGATATAATGGGTAGCGTGTGTGATATAATGGAGAACGCTTGGTGAAATAATGCGGGTAGAGTCTGTGATATAACGGAGAACGCTGGGTGATATAATAGCGTAGGGTGTGTGATATAATGGAGAACGCTAGGTGATATAATGGGGTAGAGTGTGTGATATAATGGGGGTAGAGTGTGTCATATAATGGGGAACGCTGGGTGATATAATGGGGTAGAGTGTGTGATATAAAGGAGAACGTTGGGTGATATAATGGGGGTAGATAGTGTGATATAATGGAGAATACTGGGTGGTATAATCGGGGTAGAGTGTGTGATATAATGGAGGTGAAGTATGTGATATAATGGAGAATGCTGGGTGGTATAATGGGGGTAGAGTGTGTGATATAATGGGGGTAGAGTGTGTCATATAATCGGCGTAGAGTGTGAGATATAATGGGGTAGAGTGTGTGATATAATGGGGTAGTGTGTGATATCATGGGGTAGAGTGTGTGATATAATGCGGGTAGAGTGTGTGATTTAATGGAGAACGCTGGGTGATATAATGCGGTAGAGGGTGTGATATAATGGAGAACGCTGGGTGATATAATGGGGTAGAGTGTGTGATATAATGGAGAACGCTGGGTGATATGATGGGGTACAGTGCGTGATATAATGGAGAACGCTGGGTGCTATAATGGGGTAGAGTGTGTGATATAATCGGGGTAGAGTGTGTGATATAATGGGGTAGAGTGTGTGATATAATGGGGTAGAGTGTGTGGTATAATGGGGGAGGAGTATGTGATATAATGCAGAACGCTAGGTGATATGATGGGGTAGAGTGTGTAATATAATGGAGAACGCTTGGTGATATAATTGGGTAGAGTGTGTGATATAATGGAGAATGCTGGATGATATAATGGGTAGCGTATGTGATATAATGGAGAATGCTGTGTGATATAATGGGGGTAGAGTGTGTGATATAATGCAGAAGGCTGTGTGATATAATGGGGTAGAGTGTGCGATATAATGGCGAACGCTGGGTATTATAATGCGGGTAGAGTCTGTGATATAACGGAGAACGCTGGGTGATATAATATGGTAGGGTGTGTGAGATAATGGGGGTAGAGTGTGTGATATAATGGAGAAAGCTGGGTGATATAATGGGGTAGTGTGTGTGATATAATGGAAACGCTGGGTGATACAATGGGGTAGAGTGTGTGATATAATTGAGAACGCTGGGTGATATAATGGGTAGCGTGTGTGATATAATGGAGAACGCTGGGTGATTTAATGGGGTAGAGTGTGTGATATAATGGGGGTAGAGTGTGTTATATAATGGGGTAGAGTGTGTGATATAATGGGGGAGGAGTATGGGATATAATGGAGAACGCTAGGTGATATAATGGGGTAGAGTGTGTGATATAATGGGGGTAGAGTCTGTGATATAATGGAGAACGCTGGGTGATATAATGCGGTAGAGGGTGTGATATAATGGAGAATGCTGGGTGATATAATGGGGTAGAGTGCGTGATATAATGGAGAACGCTGGGTGATATGATGGGGTACAGTGCGTGATATAATGGAGAATGCTGTGTGATATAATGGGGTAGAGTGTGTGATATAATGGAGAACGCTGGGTGATATAATAGGGGTAGAGTGTGTGATATGATGGAGAAAGCTGAGTGATATAATGGGGCAGAGTGTGTGATATAATGGAGAACACTGGCTGATATAATGGGGTAGTGTGTGTGATACAATGGGGAACGCTGTGTGACATATTGGGGTAGAGTGTGTGATATAATGGAGAACTCTGGGTGGTATAATGGCGTTAGAGTGTGTGATATAATGGGGGTGGAGTATGTGATATAATGGAGAACGCTAGGTGATATAATGCGTTAGAGTGTGTGATATAATGGGGGTAGTGTGTGTGATATAATGGGGGTAGAGTGTGTGATATAATGGAGAACGCTGGGTGATTTAATGGGGTAGAGTGTGTGATATAATTGGGGTACAGTGTGTGATATAATGGGGTAGAGTGTGTGATATAATGGAGAACGCTGGGTGATATAATACGGTAGAGTGTGTGATATAATGGAGAACGCTAGGTGATATAATGGGGTAGAGTGTGTGATATAATGGAGAACGCTTGGTGATATAATGGGTAGCGTGTGTGATATAATGGAGAACGCTTGGTGAAATAATGCGTGTAGAGTCTGTGATATAACGGAGAACGCTGTGTGATATAATAGGGTAGGGTGTGTGATATAATGGAGAACGCTAGGTGATATAATGGGGTAGACTGTGGGATATAATGGAGAACAGTGGGTGATATAATGGTGTAGAGTGTGTGATATAATGGAGAACGCTGGGTGATAGAATGGGGTGGAGTCTGTGATATAATGGAGAACGCTGGGTGATATAATGGGATTAGAGTGTGTGATATAATGGATAATGCTGGGTGATATAATGTGGGTAGAGTGTGTGATATAAGGGGGTAGAGTGTGTGATATAATGGAGAACGCTGGGTGATTTAATGGGGTAGAGTGTGTGATATAATTGGGGTGGAGTATGTGATATAATGGGGGTAGAGTGTGTGATATAATGGAGAACGCTGGGTGATTTAATGGGGTAGAGTGTGTGATATAATTGGGGTACAGTGTGTGATATAATGGGGTAGACTGTGTGATATAATGGAGAACGCTGGGTGATATAATACGGTAGAGTGTGTGATATAATGGAGAACGCTAGGTGATATAATGGGGTAGAGTGTGTGATATAATGGAGAACGCTTGGTGATATAATGGGTAGAGTGTGTGATATAATGGAGAACGCTGTGTGATATAATGGGGTAGTGTGTGTGATATAATGGAGAACGCTGTGTGATATAATGCGGGTAGAGTCTGTGATATAATGGAGAACACTGAGTGATATAATGGGATTAGAGTGTGTGATATAATGGAGAATGGCTGATATAATGTGGTAGAGTGTGTCATATAATGGGGGTAGAGTGTGTGATACAATGGGGAACGCTCTGTGACATATTGGGGTAGAGTGTGTGATATAATGGGGGAGGAGTATGTGATATAATGCAGAACGCTAGGTGATATGATGGGGTAGAGTGTGTGATATAATGGGGGTAGAGTGTGTAATATAATGGAGAACGCTTGGTGATATAATTGGGTAGAGTGTGTGATATAATGGAGAATGCTGGATGATATAATGGGTAGCGTATGTGATATAATGGAGAATGCTGTGTGATATAATGGGGGTAGAGTGTGTGATATAATGCAGAAGGCTGTGTGATATAATGGGGTAGAGTGTGTGACATAATGGCGAACGCTGGGTGTTATAATGCGGGTAGAGTCTGTGATATAACGGAGAAGGCTGGGTGATATAATATGGTAGGGTGTGTGATATAATGGGGGTAGAGTGTGTGATATAATGGAGAAAGCTGGGTGATATAATGGGGTAGAGTGTGTGATATAATGGAAACGCTGGGTGATACAATGGGGTAGAGTGTGTGATATAATTGAGAACGCTGGGTGATATAATGGGTAGCGTGTGTGATATAATGGAGAACGCTGGGTGATTTAATGGGGTAGAGTGTGTGATATAATGGGGGTAGAGTGTGTTATATAATGGGGTAGAGTGTGTGATATAATGGGGGAGGAGTATGTGATATAATGGAGAACGCTAGGTGATATAATGGGGTAGAGTGTGTGATATAATGGGGGTAGAGTGTGTTATATAATGGGGTAGACTGTGTGATATAATGGGGGAGGAGTATGTGATATAATGGAGAACACTAGGTGATATAATGGGGCAGAGTGTGTGATATAATGGAGAACACTGGCTGATATAATGGGGTAGAGTGTGTGATATAATGGGGGAGGAGTATGTGATATAATGCAGAACGCTAGGTGATATGATGGGGTAGAGTGTGTGATATAATGGGGGTAGAGTGTGTAATATAATGGAGAACGCTTGGTGATATAATTGGGTAGAGTGTGTGATATAATGGAGAATGCTGGATGATATAATGGGTAGCGTATGTGATATAATGGAGAATGCTGTGTGATATAATGGGGGTAGAGTGTGTGATATAATGCAGAAGGCTGTGTGATATAATGGGGTAGAGTGTGTGATATAATGGCGAACGCTGGGTGTTATAATGCGGGTAGAGTCTGTGATATAACGGAGAAGGCTGGGTGATATAATATGGTAGGGTGTGTGATATAATGGGGGTAGAGTGTGTGATATAATGGAGAAAGCTGGGTGATATAATGGGGTAGAGTGTGTGATATAATGGAAACGCTGGGTGATACAATGGGGTAGAGTGTGTGATATAATTGAGAACGCTGGGTGATATAATGGGTAGCGTGTGTGATATAATGGAGAACGCTGGGTGATTTAATGGGGTAGAGTGTGTGATATAATGGGGGTAGAGTGTGTTATATAATGGGGTAGAGTGTGTGATATAATGGGGGAGGAGTATGTGATATAATGGAGAATGCTAGGTGATATAATGGGGTAGAGTGTGTGATATAATGGGGGTAGAGTGTGTTATATAATGGGGTAGACTGTGTGATATAATGGGGGAGGAGTATGTGATATAATGGAGAACACTAGGTGATATAATGGGGCAGAGTGTGTGATATAATGGAGAACACTGGCTGATATAATGGGGTAGAGTGTGTGATATAATGGGGGTAGAGTGTGTGATACAATGGGGAACGCTGTGTGACATATTGGGGTAGAGTGTGTGATATAATGGAGAACTATGGGTGGTATAATGGCGTTAGAGTGTGTGATATAATGGGGGTGGAATATGTGATATAATGGAGAACGCTAGGTGATATAATGCGTTAGAGTGTGTGATATAATGGGGGTAGAGTGTGTGATATAATGGAGAACGCTGGGTGATTTAATGGGGTAGAGTGTGTGATATAACTGGGGTACAGTGTGTGATATAATGGAGAACTCTGGGTGGTATAATGGCGTTAGAGTGTGTGATATAATGGGGGTGGAGTATGTGATATAATGGGGGTAGAGTGTGTGATATAATGGAGAACGCTGGGTGATTTAATGGGGTAGAGTGTGTGATATAATTGGGGTACAGTGCGTGATATAATGGGGTAGACTGTGTGATATAATAGAGAACGCTGGGTGATATAATACGGTAGAGTGTGTGATATAATGGAGAACGCTAGGTGATATAATGGGGTAGAGTGTGTGATATAATGGAGAACGCTTGGTGATATAATGGGTAGCGTGTGTGATATAATGGAGAACGCTTGGTGAAATAATGCGTGTAGAGTCTGTGATATAACGGAGAACGCTGGGTGATATAATAGGGTAGGGTGTGTGATATAATGGAGAACGCTAGGTGATATAATGGGGTAGAGTGTGGGATATAATGGAGAACAGTGGGTGATATAATGGTGTAGAGTGTGTGATATAATGGAGAACGCTGGGTGATGGAATGGGGTGGAGTCTGGGATATAATGGAGAACGCTGGGTGATATAATGGGATTAGAGTGTGTGATATAATGGGGGTAGAGTCTGTGATATAATGGAGAACGCTGGGTGATATAATGCGGTAGAGGGTGTGATATAATGGAGAACGCTGGGTGATATAATGGGGTAGAGTGTGTGATATAATGGAGAACGCTGGGTGATATGATGGGGTACAGTGCGTGATATAATGGAGAATGCTGGGTGATATAATGGGGTAGAGTGTGTGATATAATGGAGAACGCTGGGTGATATAATAGGGGTAGAGTGTGTGATATGATGGAGAAAGCTGAGTGATATAATGGGGCAGAGTGTGTGATATAATGGAGAACACTGGCTGATATAATGGGGTAGAGAGTGTGATATAATGGGGGTAGAGTGTGTGATACAATGGGGAACGCTGTGTGACATATTGGGGTAGAGTGTGTGATATAATGGAGAACGCTGGGTGATAGAATGGGGTAGAGTCTGTGATATAATGGAGAACGCTGGGTGATATAATGGGATTAGAGTGTGTGATATAATGGAGAATGCTGGGTGATATAATGTGGGTAGAGTGTGTGATATAAGGGGGTAGAGTGTGTGATATAATGGAGAACGCTGTGTGATATAATGTGGTAGTGTGTGTGATATAATGGAGAACGCTGTGTGATATAATGCGGGTAGAGTGTGTGATATAATGGAGAACACTGGGTGATATAATGGGATTAGAGTGTGTGATATAATGGAGAATGGCTGATATAATGGGGTAGAGTGTGTGATATAATGGGGGTAGAGTGTGTGATACAATGGGGAACGCTCTGTGACATATTGGGGTAGAGTGTGTGATATAATGGAGAACTCTGGGTGGTATAATGGCGTTAGAGTGTGTGATATAATGGGGGTGGAGTATGTGATATAATGCGGTAGAGTGTGTGATATAATGGGGGTAGTGTGTGTGATATAATGGGGGTAGAGTGTGTGATATAATGGAGAACGCTGGGTGATTTAATGGGGTAGAGTGTGTGATATAATTGGGATACAGTGTGTGATATAATGGGGTAGAGTGTGTGATATAATGGGGGAGGAGTATGTGATATAATGCAGAACGCTAGGTGATATGATGGGGTAGAGTGTGTGATATAATGGGGGTAGAGTGTGTAATATAATGGAGAACGCTTGGTGATATAATTGGGTAGAGTGTGTGATATAATGGAGAATGCTGGATGATATAATGGGTAGCGTATGTGATATAATGGAGAATGCTGTGTGATATAATGGGGGTAGAGTGTGTGATATAATGCAGAAGTCTGTGTGATATAATGGGGTAGAGTGTGTGATATAATGGCGAACGCTGGGTGTTATAATGCGGGTAGAGTCTGTGATATAATGGAGAACGCTGGGTGATATAATATGGTAGGGTGTGTGATATAATGGGGGTAGAGTGTGTGATATAATGGAGAAAGCTGGGTGATATAATCGGGTAGAGTGTGTGATATAATGGAAACGCTGGGTGATACAATGGGGTAGAGTGTGTGATATAATTGAGAACGCTGGGTGATATAATGGGTAGCGTGTGTGATATAATGGAGAACGCTGGGTGATTTAATGGGGTAGAGTGTGTGATATAATGGGGGTAAAGTGTGTTATATAATGGGGTAGAGTGTGTGATATAATGGGGCAGGAGTATGTGATATAATGGAGAACGCTAGGTGATATAATGGGGTAGAGTGTGTGATATAATGGGGGTAGAGTGTGTTATATAATGGGGTAGAGTGTGTGATATAATGTGGGAGGAGTATGTGATATAATGGAGAACGCTGGGTGATACAATGGGGTAGAGTGTGTGATATAATTGAGAACGCTGGGTGATATAATGGGTAGCGTGTGTGATATAATGGAGAACGCTGGGTGATTTAATGGGGTAGAGATTGTGATATAACTGGGGTACAGTGTGTGATATAATGGGGTAGAGTGTGTGATATAATGGAGAACGCTGGGTGATATAATACGGTAGAGTGTGTGATATAATGGGGAACGCTAGGTGATATAATGGGGTAGGGTGTCTGATATAATGGAGAACGCTTGGTGATATAATGGGTAGCGTGTGTGATATAATGGAGAACGCTTGGTGAAATAATGCGGGTAGAGTCTGTGATATAACGGAGAACGCTGGGTGATATAATAGGGTAGGGTGTGTGATATAATGGAGAACGCTAGGTGATATAATGGGGTAGAGTGTGGGATATAATGGAGAACAGTGGGTGATATAATGGTGTAGAGTGTGTGATATAATGGAGAACGCTGGGTGATATAATATGGTAGAGTGTGTGATATAATGGAGAACGCTGGGTGATATAATGGGGTAGAGTGTGGGATATAATGGAGAACGCTGGGTGATATAATGGGGTAGAGTGTGTGATATAATGGAGAACGCTGGGTGATATAATGGGGTAGAGTGTGTGATATAATGGAAACGCTGGGTGATACAATGGGGTAGAGTGTGTGATATAATTGAGAACGCTGGGTGATATAATGGGTAGCGTGTGTGATATAATGGAGAACGCTGGGTGATTTAATGGGGTAGAGTGTGTGATATAATGGGGGTAGAGTGTGTTATATAATGGGGTAGAGTGTGTGATATAATGTGGGAGGAGTATGTGATATAATGGAGAACGCTAGGTGATATAATGGGGTAGAGAGTGTGATATAATGGGGGTAGAGTCTGTGATATAATGGAGAACGCTGGGTGATATAATGCGGTAGAGGGTGTGATATAATGGAGAACGCTGGGTGATATAATGGGGTAGAGTGTGTGATATAATGGAGAACGCTGGGTGATATGATGGGGTACAGTGCGTGATATAATGGAGAATGCTGGGTGATATAATGGGGTAGAGTGTGTGATATAATGGAGAACGCTGGGTGATATAATAGGGGTAGAGTGTGTGATATGATGGAGAAAGCTGAGTGATATAATGGGGCAGAGTGTGTGATATAATGGAGAACACTGGCTGATATAATGGGGTAGAGTGTGTGATATAATGGGGGTAGAGTGTGTGATACAATGGGGAACGCTGTGTGACATATTGGGGTAGAGTGTGTGATATAATGGAGAACTCTGGGTGGTATAATGGCGTTAGAGTGTGTGATATAATGGGGGTGGAGTATGTGATATAATGGGGGTAGAGTGTGTGATATAATGGAGAACGCTGGGTGATTTAATGGGGTAGAGTGTGTGATATAATTGGGGTACAGTGTGTGATATAATGGGGTAGACTGTGTGATATAATGGAGAACGCTGGGTGATATAATACGGTAGAGTGTGTGATATAATGGAGAACGCTAGGTGATATAATGGGGTAGAGTGTGTGATATAATGGAGAACGCTTGGTGATATAATGGGTAGTGTGTGTGATATAATGGAGAACGCTTGGTGAAATAATGCGTGTAGAGTCTGTGATATAACGGAGAATGGGTGATATAATAGGGTAGGGTGTGTGATATAATGGAGAACGCTAGGTGATATAATGGGGTAGAGTGTGGGATATAATGGAGAACAGTGGGTGATATAATGGTGTAGAGTGTGTGATATAATGGAGAACGCTGGGTGATGGAATGGGGTGGAGTCTGGGATATAATGGAGAACGCTGGGTGATATAATGGGATTAGAGTGTGTGATATAATGGGGGTAGAGTCTGTGATATAATGGAGAACGCTGGGTGATATAATGCGGTAGAGGGTGTGATATAATGGAGAACGCTGGGTGATATAATGGGGTAGAGTGTGTGATATAATGGAGAACGGTGGGTGATATGATGGGGTACAGTGCGTGATATAATGGAGAATGCTGGGTGATATAATGGGGTAGAGTGTGTGATATAATGGAGAACGCTGGGTGATATAATAGGGGTAGAGTGTGTGATATGATGGAGAAAGCTGAGTGATATAATGGGGCAGAGTGTGTGATATAATGGAGAACACTGGCTGATATAATGGGGTAGAGTGTGTGATATAATGGGGGTAGAGTGTGTGATACAATGGGGAACGCTGTGTGACATATTGGGGTAGAGTGTGTGATATAATGGAGAACTCTGGGTGGTATAATGGCGTTAGAGTGTGTGATATAATGGGGGTGGAGTATGTGATATAATGGGGGTAGAGTGTGTGATATAATGGAGAACGCTGGGTGATTTAATGGGGTAGAGTGTGTGATATAATTGGGGTACAGTGTGTGATATAATGGGGTAGACTGTGTGAAATAATGGAGAACGCTGGGTGATATAATACGGTAGAGTGTGTGATATAATGGAGAACGCTAGGTGATATAATGGGGTAGAGTGTGTGATATAATGGAGAACGCTTGGTGATATAATGGGTAGCGTGTGTGATATAATGGAGAACGCTTGGTGAAATAATGCGTGTAGAGTCTGTGATATAACGGAGAATGGGTGATATAATAGGGTAGGGTGTGTGATATAATGGAGAACGCTAGGTGATATAATGGGGTAGAGTGTGGGATATAATGGAGAACAGTGGGTGATATAATGGTGTAGAGTGTGTGATATAATGGAGAACGCTGGGTGATGGAATGGGGTGGAGTCTGTGATATAATGGAGAACGCTGGGTGATATAATGGGATTAGAGTGTGTGATATAATGGAGAACACTGGCTGATATAATGGGGTAGAGTGTGTAATATAATGGGGGTAGAGTGTGTGATACAATGGGGAACGCTGTGTGACATATTGGGGTAGAGTGTGTGATATAATGGAGAACTATGGGTGGTATAATGGCGTTACAGTGTGTGATATAATGGGGGTGGAGTATGTGATATAATGGAGAACGCTAGGTGATATAATGCGTTAGAGTGTGTGATATAATGGGGGTAGTGTGTGTGATATAATGGGGGTAGAGTGTGTGATATAATGGAGAATGCTGGGTGATTTAATGGGGTAGAGTGTGTGATATAACTGGGGTACAGTGTGTGATATAATGGAGAACTCTGGGTGGTATAATGGCCTTAGAGTGTGTGATATAATGGGGGTGGAGTATGTGATATAATGGGGGTAGAGTGTGTGATATAATGGAGAACGCTGGGTGATTTAATGGGGTAGAGTGTGTGATATAATTGGGGTACAGTGTGTGATATAATGGGGTAGAGTGTGTGATATAATGGAGAACGCTGGGTGATATAATACGGTAGAGTGTGTGATATAATGGAGAAGGCTAGGTGATATAATGGGGTAGAGTGTGTGATATAATGGAGAACGCTTGGTGATATAATGGGTAGCGTGTGTGATATAATGGAGAACGCTTGGTGAAATAATGCGTGTAGAGTCTGTGATATAACGGAGAACGCTGGGTGATATAATAGGGTAGGGTGTGTGATATAATGGAGAACGCTAGGTGATATAATGGGGTAGAGTGTGGGATATAATGGAGAACAGTGGGTGATATAATGGTGTAGAGTGTGTGATATAATGGAGAACGCTGGGTGATAGAATGGGGTGGAGTCTGTGATATAATGGAGAACGCTGGGTGATATAATGGGATTAGAGTGTGTGATATAATGGAGAATGCTGGGTGATATAATGTGGGTAGAGTGTGTGATATAAGGGGGTAGAGTGTGTGATATAATGGAGAACGCTGTGTGATATAATGGGGTAGTGTGTGTGATATAATGGAGAACGCTGTGTGATATAATGCGGGTAGAGTCTGTGATATAATGGAGAAAACTGGGTGATATAATGGGATTAGAGTGTGTGATATAATGGAGAATGGCTGATATAATGGGGTAGAGTGTGTGATATAATGGGGGTAGAGTGTGTGATACAATGGGGAACGCTCTGTGACATATTGGGGTAGAGTGTGTGATATAATGGAGAACTCTGGTTGGTATAATGGCGTTAGAGTGTGTGATATAATGGGGGTGGAGTATGTGATATAATGGAGAACGCTAGGTGATATAATGCGGTAGAGTGTGTGATATAATGGGGGTAGTGTGTGTGATATAATGGGGGTAGAGTGTGTGATATAGTGGAGAACGCTGGGTGATTTAATGGGGTAGAGTGTGTGATATAATTGGGATACAGTGTGTGATATAATGGGGTAGAGTGTGTGATATAATGGGGGAGGAGTATGTGATATAATGCAGAACACTAGGTGATATGATGGGGTAGAGTGTGTGATATAATGGGGGTAGAGTGTGTAATATAATGGAGAACACTTGGTGATATAATTGGGTAGAGTGTGTGATATAATGGAGAATGCTGGATGATATAATGGGTAGCGTATGTGATATAATGGAGAATGCTGTGTGATATAATGGGGGTAGAGTGTGTGATATAATGCAGAAGGCTGTGTGATATAATGCGGTAGAGTGTGTGATATAATGGCGAACGCTGGGTGTTATAATGCGGGTAGAGTCTGTGATATAACGGAGAACGCTGGGTGATATAATATGGTAGGGTGTGTGATATAATGGGGGTAGAGTGTGCGATATAATGGAGAAAGCTGGGTGATATAATGGGGTAGAGTGTGTGATATAATGGAAACGCTGGGTGATACAATGGGGTAGAGTGTGTGATATAATTGAGAACGCTGGGTGATATAATGGGGAGCGTGTGTGATATAATGGAGAACGCTGGGTGATTTAATGGGGTAGAGTGTGTGATATAATGGGGGTAGAGTGTGTTATATAATGGGGTAGAGTGTGTGATATAATGGGGGAGGAGTATGTGATATAATGGAGAACGCTAGGTGATATAATGGGGTAGAGTGTGTGATATAATGGGGGTAGAGTGTGTTATATAATGGGGTAGAGTGTGTGATATAATGGGGGAGGAGTATGTGATATAATGGAGAACGCTAGGTGATATAATGGGGCAGAGTGTGTGATATAATGGAGAACACTGGCTGATATAATGGGGTAGAGTGTGTGATATAATGGGGGTAGAGTGTGTGATACAATGGGGAACGCTGTGTGACATATTGGGGTAGAGTGTGTGATATAATGGAGAACTATGGGTGGTATAATGGCGTTAGAGTGTGTGATATAATGGGGGTGGAGTATGTGATATAATGGAGAACGCTAGGTGATATAATGCGTTAGAGTGTGTGATATAATGGGGGTAGTGTGTGTGATATAATGGGGGTAGAGTGTGTGATATAATGGAGAACGCTGGATGATTTAATGGGGTAGAGTGTGTGATATAACTGGGGTACAGTGTGTGATATAATGGGGTAGAGTGTGTGATATAATTGGGGTACAGTGTGTGATATAATGGGGTAGACTGTGTGATATAATGGAGAACGCTGGGTGATATAATACGGTAGAGTGTGTGATATAATGGAGAACGCTAGGTGATATAATGGGGTAGAGTGTGTGATATAATGGAGAACGCTTGGTGATATAATGGGTAGCGTGTGTGATATAATGGAGAACGCTTGGTGAAATAATGCGTGTAGAGTCTGTGATATAACGGAGAATGGGTGATATAATAGGGTAGGGTGTGTGATATAATGGAGAACGCTAGGTGATATAATGGGGTAGAGTGTGGGATATAATGGAGAACAGTGGGTGATATAATGGTGTAGAGTGTGTGATATAATGGAGAACGCTGGGTGATGGAATGGGGTGGAGTCTGGGATATAATGGAGAACGCTGGGTGATATAATGGGATTAGAGTGTGTGATATAATGGGGGTAGAGTCTGTGATATAATGGAGAACGCTGGGTGATATAATGCGGTAGAGGGTGTGATATAATGGAGAACGCTGGGTGATATAATGGGGTAGAGTGTGTGATATAATGGAGAACGGTGGGTGATATGATGGGGTACAGTGCGTGATATAATGGAGAATGCTGGGTGATATAATGGGGTAGAGTGTGTGATATAATGGAGAACGCTGGGTGATATAATAGGGGTAGAGTGTGTGATATGATGGAGAAAGCTGAGTGATATAATGGGGCAGAGTGTGTGATATAATGGAGAACACTGGCTGATATAATGGGGTAGAGTGTGTGATATAATGGGGGTAGAGTGTGTGATACAATGGGGAACGCTGTGTGACATATTGGGGTAGAGTGTGTGATATAATGGAGAACTCTGGGTGGTATAATGGCGTTATAGTGTGTGATATAATGGGGGTGGAGTATGTGATATAATGGGGGTAGAGTGTGTGATATAATGGAGAACGCTGGGTGATTTAATGGGGTAGAGTGTGTGATATAATTGGGGTACAGTGTGTGATATAATGGGGTAGACTGTGTGAAATAATGGAGAACGCTGGGTGATATAATACGGTAGAGTGTGTGATATAATGGAGAACGCTAGGTGATATAATGGGGTAGAGTGTGTGATATAATGGAGAACGCTTGGTGATATAATGGGTAGCGTGTGTGATATAATGGAGAACGCTTGGTGAAATAATGCGTGTAGAGTCTGTGATATAACGGAGAATGGGTGATATAATAGGGTAGGGTGTGTGATATAATGGAGAACGCTAGGTGATATAATGGGGTAGAGTGTGGGATATAATGGAGAACAGTGGGTGATATAATGGTGTAGAGTGTGTGATATAATGGAGAACGCTGGGTGATGGAATGGGGTGGAGTCTGTGATATAATGGAGAACGCTGGGTGATATAATGGGATTAGAGTGTGTGATATAATGGAGAACACTGGCTGATATAATGGGGTAGAGTGTGTAATATAATGGGGGTAGAGTGTGTGATACAATGGGGAACGCTGTGTGACATATTGGGGTAGAGTGTGTGATATAATGGAGAACTATGGGTGGTATAATGGCGTTACAGTGTGTGATATAATGGGGGTGGAGTATGTGATATAATGGAGAACGCTAGGTGATATAATGCGTTAGAGTGTGTGATATAATGGGGGTAGTGTGTGTGATATAATGGGGGTAGAGTGTGTGATATAATGGAGAATGCTGGGTGATTTAATGGGGTAGAGTGTGTGATATAACTGGGGTACAGTGTGTGATATAATGGAGAACTCTGGGTGGTATAATGGCGTTAGAGTGTGTGATATAATGGGGGTGGAGTATGTGATATAATGGGGGTAGAGTGTGTGTTATAATGGAGAACGCTGGGTGATTTAATGGGGTAGAGTGTGTGATATAATTGGGGTACAGTGTGTGATATAATGGGGTAGAGTGTGTGATATAATGGAGAACGCTGGGTGATATAATACGGTAGAGTGTGTGATATAATGGAGAAGGCTAGGTGATATAATGGGGTAGAGTGTGTGATATAATGGAGAACGCTTGGTGATATAATGGGTAGCGTGTGTGATATAATGGAGAACGCTTGGTGAAATAATGCGTGTAGAGTCTGTGATATAACGGAGAACGCTGGGTGATATAATAGGGTAGGGTGTGTGATATAATGGAGAACGCTAGGTGATATAATGGGGTAGAGTGTGGGATATAATGGAGAACAGTGGGTGATATAATGGTGTAGAGTGTGTGATATAATGGAGAACGCTGGGTGATAGAATGGGGTGGAGTCTGTGATATAATGGAGAACGCTGGGTGATATAATGGGATTAGAGTGTGTGATATAATGGAGAATGCTGGGTGATATAATGTGGGTAGAGTGTGTGATATAAGGGGGTAGAGTGTGTGATATAATGGAGAACGCTGTGTGATATAATGGGGTAGTGTGTGTGATATAATGGAGAACGCTGTGTGATATAATGCGGGTAGAGTCTGTGATATAATGGAGAAAACTGGGTGATATAATGGGATTAGAGTGTGTGATATAATGGAGAATGGCTGATATAATGGGGTAGAGTGTGTGATATAATGGGGGTAGAGTGTGTGATACAATGGGGAACGCTCTGTGACATATTGGGGTAGAGTGTGTGATATAATGGAGAACTCTGGTTGGTATAATGGCTTTAGAGTGTGTGATATAATGGGGGTGGAGTATGTGATATAATGGAGAACGCTAAGTGATATAATGCGGTAGAGTGTGTGATATAATGGGGGTAGTGTGTGTGATATAATGGGGGTAGAGTGTGTGATATAGTGGAGAACGCTGGGTGATTTAATGGGGTAGAGTGTGTGATATAATTGGGATACAGTGTGTGATATAATGGGGTAGAGTGTGTGATATAATGGGGGAGGAGTATGTGATATAATGCAGAACACTAGGTGATATGATGGGGTAGAGTGTGTGATATAATGGGGGTAGAGTGTGTAATATAATGGAGAACACTTGGTGATATAATTGGGTAGAGTGTGTGATATAATGGAGAATGCTGGATGATATAATGGGTAGCGTATGTGATATAATGGAGAATGCTGTGTGATATAATGGGGGTAGAGTGTGTGATATAATGCAGAAGGCTGTGTGATATAATGGGGTAGAGTGTGTGATATAATGGCGAACGCTGGGTGTTATAATGCGGGTAGAGTCTGTGATATAACGGAGAACGCTGGGTGATATAATATGGTAGGGTGTGTGATATAATGGGGGTAGAGTGTGCGATATAATGGAGAAAGCTGGGTGATATAATGGGGTAGAGTGTGTGATATAATGGAAACGCTGGGTGATACAATGGGGTAGAGTGTGTGATATAATTGAGAACGCTGGGTGATATAATGGGGAGCGTGTGTGATATAATGGAGAACGCTGGGTGATTTAATGGGGTAGAGTGTGTGATATAATGGGGGTAGAGTGTGTTATATAATGGGGTAGAGTGTGTGATATAATGGGGGAGGAGTATGTGATATAATGGAGAACGCTAGGTGATATAATGGGGTAGAGTGTGTGATATAATGGGGGTAGAGTGTGTTATATAATGGGGTAGAGTGTGTGATATAATGGGGGAGGAGTATGTGATATAATGGAGAACGCTAGGTGATATAATGGGGCAGAGTGTGTGATATAATGGAGAACACTGGCTGATATAATGGGGTAGAGTGTGTGATATAATGGGGGTAGAGTGTGTGATACAATGGGGAACGCTGTGTGACATATTGGGGTAGAGTGTGTGATATAATGGAGAACTATGGGTGGTATAATGGCGTTAGAGTGTGTGATATAATGGGGGTGGAGTATGTGATATAATGGAGAACGCTAGGTGATATAATGCGTTAGAGTGTGTGATATAATGGGGGTAGTGTGTGTGATATAATGGGGGTAGAGTGTGTGATATAATGGAGAACGCTGGATGATTTAATGGGGTAGAGTGTGTGATATAACTGGGGTACAGTGTGTGATATAATGGGGTAGAGTGTGTGATATAATTGGGGTACAGTGTGTGATATAATGGGGTAGACTGTGTGATATAATGGAGAACGCTGGGTGATATAATACGGTAGAGTGTGTGATATAATGGAGAACGCTAGGTGATATAATGGGGTAGAGTGTGTGATATAATGGAGAACGCTTGGTGATATAATGGGTAGCGTGTGTGATATAATGGAGAACGCTTGGTGAAATAATGCGTGTAGAGTCTGTGATATAACGGAGAATGGGTGATATAATAGGGTAGGGTGTGTGATATAATGGAGAACGCTAGGTGATATAATGGGGTAGAGTGTGGGATATAATGGACAACAGTGGGTGATATAATGGTGTAGAGTGTGTGATATAATGGAGAACGCTGGGTGATGGAATGGGGTGGAGTCTGTGATATAATGGAGAACGCTGGGTGATATAATGGGATTAGAGTGTGTGATATAATGGAGAACACTGGCTGATATAATGGGGTAGAGTGTGTAATATAATGGGGGTAGAGTGTGTGATACAATGGGGAACGCTGTGTGACATATTGGGGTAGAGTGTGTGATATAATGGAGAACTATGGGTGGTATAATGGCGTTAGAGTGTGTGATATAATTGGGGTGGAGTATGTGATATAATGGAGAACGCTAGGTGATATAATGCGTTAGAGTGTGTGATATAATGGGGGTAGTGTGTGTGATATAATGGGTGTAGAGTGTGTGATATAATGGAGAACGCTGGGTGATTTAATGGGGTAGAGTGTGTGATATAACTGGGGTACAGTGTGTGATATAATGGAGAACTCTGGGTGGTATAATGGCGTTAGAGTGTGTGATATAATGGGGGTGGAGTATGTGATATAATGGGGGTAGAGTGTGTGATATAATGGAGAACGCTGGGTGATTTAATGGGGTAGAGTGTGTGATATAATTGGGGTACAGTGTGTGATATAATGGGGTAGAGTGTGTGATATAATGGAGAACGCTGGGTGATATAATACGGTAGAGTGTGTGATATAATGGAGAACGCTAGGTGATATAATGGGGTAGAGTGTGTGATATAATGGAGAACGCTTGGTGATATAATGGGTAGCGTGTGTGATATAATGGAGAACGCTTGGTGAAATAATGCGTGTAGAGTCTGTGATATAACGGAGAACGCTGGGTGATATAATAGGGTAGGGTGTGTGATATAATGGAGAACGCTAGGTGATATAATGGGGTAGAGTGTGGGATATAATGGAGAACAGTGGGTGATATAATGGTGTAGAGTGTGTGATATAATGGAGAACGCTGGGTGATAGAATGGGGTGGAGATTGTGATATAATGGAGAACGCTGGGTGATATAATGGGGGTAGAGTGTGTGATATAATGGAGAAGGCTCTGTGATATAATGGGGTAGAGTGTGTGATATAATGGAGAACGCTAGGTGTTATATTGCGGGTAGAGTCTGTGATATAACGTAGAACGCTGGGTGATATAATATGGTAGGGTGTGTGATATAATGGGGGTAGAGTGTGTGATATAATGGAGAAAGCTGGGTGATATAATGGGGTAGAGTGTGTGATATAATGGAAACGCTGGGTGATACAATGGGGTAGAGTGTGTGATATAATCGGCGTAGAGTGTGTGATATAATGCGGTAGAGTGTGTGATATAATGGGGGTAGTGTGTGTGATATAATGGGGGTAGAGTGTGTGATATAATGGAGAACGCTGGGTGATTTAATGGGGTAGAGTGTGTGATATAATTGGGATACAGTGTGTGATATAATGGGGTAGAGTGTGTGATTTAATGGAGAACGCTGGGTGATATAATGCGGTAGAGTGTGTGATATAATGGGGGTAGAGTGTGTAATATAATGGAGAACACTTGGTGATATAATTGGGTAGAGTGTGTGATATAATGGAGAATGCTGGATGATATAATGGGTAGCGTATGTGATATAATGGAGAATGCTGTGTGATATAATGGGGGTAGAGTGTGTGATATAATGCAGAAGGCTGTGTGATATAATGGGGTACAGTGTGTGATATAATGGAAACGCTGGGTGATACAATGGGGTAGAGTGTGTGATATAATTGAGAACGCTGGGTGATATAATGGGGAGCGTGTGTGATATAATGGAGAACGCTGGGTGATTTAATGGGGTAGAGTGTGTGATATAATGGGGGTAGAGTGTGTTATATAATGGGGTAGACTGTGTGATATAATGGGGGAGGAGTATGTGATATAATGGAGAACGCTAGGTGATATAATGGGGCAGAGTGTGTGATATAATGGAGAACACTGGCTGATATAATGGGGTAGAGTGTGTGATATAATGTGGGTAGAGTGTGTGATACAATGGGGAACGCTGTGTGACATATTGGGGTAGAGTGTGTGATATAATGGAGAACTATGGGTGGTATAATGGCGTTAGAGTGTGTGATATAATGGGGGTGGAGTATGTGATATAATGGAGAACGCTAGGTGATATAATGCGTTAGAGTGTGTGATATAATGGGGGTAGTGTGTGTGATATAATGGGGGTAGAGTGTGTGATATAATGGAGAACGCTGGATGATTTAATGGGGTAGAGTGTGTGATATAGCTGGGGTACAGTGTGTGATATAATGGGGTAGAGTGTGTGATATAATGGAGAACGCTGGGTGATATAATACGGTAGAGTGTGTGATATAATGGAGAACGCTAGGTGATATAATGGGGTAGAGTGTGTGATATAATGGGGGTAGAGTGTGTGATACAATGGGGAACGCTGTGTGACATATTGGGGTAGAGTGTGTGATATAATGGAGAACTATGGGTGGTATAATGGCGTTAGAGTGTGTGATATAATGGGGGTAGTGTGTGTGATATAATGGGGGTAGAGTGTGTGATATAATGGAGAACGCTGGGTGATTTAATGGGGTAGAGTGTGTGATATAACTCGGGTACAGTGTGTGATATAATGGGGTAGAGTGTGTGATGTAATGGAGAACGCTGGGTGATATAATACGGTAGAGTGTGTGATATAATGGAGAACGCTAGGTGATATAATGGGGTAGGGTGTGTGATATAATGGAGAACGCTTGGTGATATAATGGGTAGCGTGTGTGATATAATGGAGAACGCTTGGTGAAATAATGCGGGTAGAGTCTGTGATATAACGGAGAACGCTGGGTGATATAATAGGGTAGGGTGTGTGATATAATGGAGAACTCTAGGTGATATAATGGGGTAGAGTGTGGGATATAATAGAGAACAGTGGGTGATATAATGGTGTAGAGTGTGTGATATAATGGAGAACGCTGGGTGATATAATGCGGTAGAGGGTGTGATATAATGGAGAACGCTGGGTGATATAATGGGGTAGAGTGTGTGATATAATGGAGAAGGCTGGGTGATATGATGGGGTACAGTGCGTGATATAATGGAGAATGCTGGGTGATATAATGGGGTAGACTGTGTGATATAATGGAGAACGCTGGGTGATATAATAGGGGTAGAGTGTGTGATATGATGGAGAAAGCTGAGTGATATAATGGGGCAGAGTGTGTGATATAATGGAGAACACTGGCTGATATAATGGGGTAGAGTGTGTGATATAATGGGGGTAGAGTGTGTGATACAATGGGGAACGCTGTGTGACATATTGGGGTAGAGTGTGTGATATAATGGAGAACTCTGGGTGGTATAATGGCGTTAGAGTGTGTGATATAATGGGGGTGGAGTATGTAATATAATGGGGGTAGAGTGTGTGATATAATGGAGAACGCTGGGTGATTTAATGGGGTAGAGTGTGTGATATAATTGGGGTACAGTGTGTGATATAATGGGGTAGACTGTGTGATATAATGGAGAACGCTGGGTGATATAATACGGTAGAGTGTGTGATATAATGGAGAACGCTAGGTGATATAATGGGGTAGAGTGTGTGATATAATGGAGAACGCTTGGTGATATAATGGGTAGCGTGTGTGATATAATGGAGAACGCTTGGTGAAATAATGCGTGTAGAGTCTGTGATATAATGGAGAATGGGTGATATAATAGGGTAGGGTGTGTGATATAATGGAGAACGCTAGGTGATATAATGGGGTAGAGTGTGGGATATAATGGAGAACAGTGGGTGATATAATGGTGTAGAGTGTGTGATATAATGGAGAACGCTGGGTGATGGAATGGGGTGGAGTCTGTGATATAATGGAGAACGCTGGGTGATATAATGGGATTAGAGTGTGTGATATAATGGAGAACACTGGCTGATATAATGGGGTAGAGTGTGTAATATAATGGGGGTAGAGTGTGTGATACAATGGGGAACGCTGTGTGACATATTGGGGTAGAGTGTGTGATATAATGGAGAACTATGGGTGGTATAATGGCGTTAGAGTGTGTGATATAATGGGGGTGGAGTATGTGATATAATGGAGAACGATAGGTGATATAATGCGTTAGAGTGTGTGATATAATGGGGGTAGTGTGTGTGATATAATGGGGGTAGAGTGTGTGATATAATGGAGAACTATGGGTGGTATAATGGCGTTAGAGTGTGTGATATAATGGGGGTGGAGTATGTGATATAATGGAGAACGCTAGGTGATATAATGCGTTAGAGTGTGTGATATAATGGGGGTAGTGTGTGTGATTTAATGGGGTAGAGTGTGTGATATAACTGGGGTACAGTTTGTGATATAATGGAGAACTCTGGGTGGTATAATGGCGTTAGAGTGTGTGATATAATGGGGGTGGAGTATGTGATATAATGGGGGTAGAGTGTGTGATATAATGGAGAACGCTGGGTGATTTAATGCGGTAGAGTGTGTGATATAATTGGGGTACAGTGTGTGATATAATGGGGTAGAGTGTGTGATATAATGGAGAACGCTGGGTGATATAATACGGTAGAGTGTGTGATATAATGGAGAACGCTAGGTGATATAATGGGGTAGAGTGTGTGATATAATGGAGAACGCTTGGTGATATAATGGGTAGCGTGTGTGATATAATGGAGAACGCTTGGTGAAATAATGCGTGTAGAGTCTGTGATATAACGGAGAACGCTGGGTGATATAATAGGGTAGGGTGTGTGATATAATGGAGAACGCTAGGTGATATAATGGGGTAGAGTGTGGGATATAATGGAGAACAGTGGGTGATATAATGGTGTAGAGTGTGTGATATAATGGAGAACGCTGGGTGATAGAATCGGGTGGAGTCTGTGATATAATGGAGAACGCTGGGTGATATAATGGGATTAGAGTGTGTGATATAATGGAGAATGCTGGGTGATATAATGTGGGTAGAGTGTGTGAAATAAGGGGGTAGAGTGTGCGATATAATGGAGAACGCTGTGTGATATAATGGGGTAGTGTGTGTGATATAATGGAGAACGCTGTGTGATATAATGCGGGTAGAGTCTGTGATATAATGGAGAACACTGGGTGATATAATGGGATTAGAGTGTGTGATATAATGGAGAATGGCTGATATAATGGGGTAGAGTGTGTGATATAATGGGGGTAGAGTGTGTGATACAATGGGGAACGCTCTGTGACATATTGGGGTAGAGTGTGTGATATAATGGAGAACTCTGGTTGGTATAATGGCGTTAGAGTGTGTGATATAATGGGGGTGGAGTATGTGATATAATGGAGAACGCTAGGTGATATAATGCGGTAGAGTGTGTGATATAATGGGGGTAGTGTGTGTGATATAATGGGGGTAGAGTGTGTGATATAATGGAGAACGCTGGGTGATTTAATGGGGTAGAGTGTGTGATATAATTGGGATACAGTGTGTGATATAATGGGGTAGAGTGTGTGATATAATGGGGGAGGAGTATGTGATATAATGCAGAACGCTAGGTGATATGATGGGGTAGAGTGTGTGATATAATGGGGGTAGAGTGTGTAATATAATGGAGAACACTTGGTGATATAATTGGGTAGAGTGTGTGATATAATGGAGAATGCTGGATGATATAATGGGTAGCGTATGTGATATAATGGAGAATGCTGTGTGATATAATGGGGGTAGAGTGTGTGATATAATGCAGAAGGCTGTGTGATATACTGGGGTAGAGTGTGTGATATAATGGCGAACGCTGGGTGTTATAATGCGGGTAGAGTCTGTGATATAACGGAGAACGCTGGGTGATATAATATGGTAGGGTGTGTGATATAATGGGGGTAGAGTGTGCGATATAATGGAGAAAGCTGGGTGATATAATGGGGTAGAGTGTGTGATATAATGGAAACGCTGGGTGATACAATGGGGTAGAGTGTGTGATATAATTGAGAACGCTGGGTGATATAATGGGGAGCGTGTGTGATATAATGGAGAACGCTGGGTGATTTAATGGGGTAGAGTGTGTGATATAATGGGGGTAGAGTGTGTTATATAATGGGGTAGAGTGTGTGATATAATGGGGGAGGAGTATGTGATATAATGGAGAACGCTAGGTGATATAATGGGGTAGAGTGTGTGATATAATGGGGGTAGAGTGTGTTATATAATGGGGTAGAGTGTGTGATATAATGGGGGAGGAGTATGTGATATAATGGAGAACGCTAGGTGATATAATGGGGCAGAGTGTGTGATATAATGGAGAACACTGGCTGATATAATGGGGTAGAGTGTGTGATATAATGGGGGTAGAGTGTGTGATACAATGGGGAACGCCGTGTGACATATTGGGGTAGAGTGTGTGATATAATGGAGAACTATGGGTGGTATAATGGCGTTAGAGTGTGTGATATAATGGGGGTGGAGTATGTGATATAATGGAGAACGCTAGGTGAAATAATGCGTTAGAGTGTGTGATATAATGGGGGTAGTGTGTGTGATATAATGGGGGTAGAGTGTGTGATATAATGGAGAACGCTGGATGATTTAATGGGGTAGAGTGTGTGATATAACTGGGGTACAGTGTGTGATATAATGGGGTAGAGTGTGTGATATAATGGAGAACGCTGGGTGATAGAATGGGGTAGAGTCTGTGATATAATGGAGAACGCTGGGTGATATAATGGGATTAGAGTGTGTGATATAATGGAGAATGCTGGGTGATATAATGTGGGTAGAGTGTGTGATATAAGGGGGTAGAGTGTGTGATATAATGGAGAACGCTGTGTGATATAATGGGGTAGTGTGTGTGATATAATGGAGAACGCTGTGTGATATAATGCGGGTAGAGTCTGTGATATAATGGAGAACACTGGGTGATATAATGGGGTTAGAGTGTGTGATATAATGGAGAATGCTGGGTGATATAATGGGGGTAGAGTGTGTGATATAATGGAGAACGCTGGGTGATATAATGCGGGTAGAGTCTGTCATATAATGGAGAACGCTGGGTGATATAATGGGGTTAGAGTGTGTGATATAATGGGGGTAAAGTGTGTGATATAATGGGGAACGCTGGGTGATATAATGTGGTAGAGTGTGTGATATAATTGTGTACGCTGGGTGATATCATGGGGTAAGTGAGTGATTTAATGGAGAACGCTGGGTGATATGATGGGGTACAGTGCGTGATATAATGGAGAACGCTGGGTGCTATAATGGGGTAGAGTGTGTGATATAATCGGGGTGGAGTGTGTGATATAATGGGGTAGAGTGTGTGGTATAATGGGGGAGGAGTATGTGATATAATGCAGAACACTAGGTGATATGATGGGGTAGAGTGTGTGATATAATGGGGGTAGAGTGTGTAATATAATGGAGAACGCTAGGTGATATAATGCGGTAGAGTGTGTGATATAATGGGGGTAGTGTGTGTGATATAATGGGGGTAGAGTGTGTGATATAATGGAGAACGCTGGGTGATTTAATGGGGTAGAGTGTGTGATATAATTGGGATACAGTGTGTGATATAATGGGGTAGAGTGTGTGATATAATGGGGGAGGTGTATGTGATATAATGCAGAACGCTAGGTGATATGATGGGGTAGAGTGTGTGATATAATGGGGGTAGAGTGTGTAATATAATGGAGAACGCTTGGTGATATAATTGGGTAGAGTGTGTGATATAATGGAGAATGCTGGATGATATAATGGGTAGCGTATGTGATATAATGGAGAATGCTGTGTGATATAATGGGGGTAGAGTGTGTGATATAATGCAGAAGGCTGTGTGATATAATGGGGTAGAGTGTGTGATATAATGGCGAACGCTGGGTGTTATAATGCGGGTAGAGTCTGTGATATAACGGAGAACGCTGGGTGATATAATATGGTAGGGTGTGTGATATAATGGGGGTAGAGTGTGCGATATAATGGAGAAAGCTGGGTGATATAATGGGGTAGAGTGTGTGATATAATGGAAACGCTGGGTGATACAATGGGGTAGAGTGTGTGATATAATTGAGAACGCTGGGTGATATAATGGGTAGCGTGTGTGATATAATGGAGAACGCTGGGTGATTTAATGCGGTAGAGTGTGTGATATAATGGGGGTAGAGTGTGTTATATAATGGGGTAGAGTGTGTGATATAATGGGGGAGGAGTATGTGATATAATGGAGAACGCTAGGTGATATAATGGGGTAGAGTGTGTGATATAATGGGGGTAGAGTGTGTTATATAATGGGGTAGAGTGTGTGATATAATGGGGGAGGAGTATGTGATATAATGGAGAACGCTAGGTGATATAATGGGGCAGAGTGTGTGATATAATGGAGAACACTGGCTGATATAATGGGGTAGAGTGTGTGATATAATGGGGGTAGAGTGTGTGATACAATGGGGAACGCTGTGTGACATATTGGGGTAGAGTCTGTGATATAATGGAGAACTATGGGTGGTATAATGGCGTTAGAGTGTGTGATATAATGGGGGTGGAGTATGTGATATAATGGAGAACGCTAGGTGATATAATGCGTTAGAGTGTGTGATATAATGGGGGTAGTGTGTGTGATATAATGGGGGTAGAGTGTGTGATATAATGGAGAACGCTGGGTGATTTAATGGGGTAGAGTGTGTGATATAACTCGGGTACAGTGTGTGATATAATGGGGTAGAGTGTGTGATATAATGGAGAACGCTGGGTGATATAATGGGGTAGAGTGTGTGATATAATGGAGAACGCTAGGTGATATAATGGGGTAGGGTGTGTGATATAATGGAGAACGCTTGGTGATATAATGGGTAGCGTGTGTGATATAATGGAGAACGCTTGGTGAAATAATGCGGGTAGAGTCTGTGATATAACGGAGAACGCTGGGTGATATAATAGGTTAGGGTGTGTGATATAATGGAGAACGCTAGGTGATATAATGTGGTAGAGTGTGGGATATAATGGAGAACAGTGGGTGATATAATGGTGTAGAGTCTGTGATATAATGGAGAACGCTGGGTGATATAATGGGATTAGAGTGTGTGATATAATGGAGAATGCTGGGTGATATAATGTGGGTAGAGTGTGTGATATAAGGGGGTAGAGTGTGTGATATAATGGAGAACGCTGTGTGATATAATGGGGTAGTGTGTGTGATATAATGGAGAACGCTGTGTGATATAATGCGGGTAGAGTCTGTGATATAATGGAGAACACTGGGTGATATAATGGGGTAGAGTTTGTGATATAATGGAGAACGCTGGGTGATATAATGGGGTAGAGTGTGTGATATAATGGAGAACGCTGGGTGATATAATGGGGTAGAGTATGTGATATAATGGAGAACGCTGGGTGATATAATGGGGTAGAGTGTGTGATATAATGGAGAAAGCTGGGTGATATAATGGGGTAGAGTGTGTGATATAACTGAGTACGCTGTGTGATATAATGGGGTGGAGTGAGTGATATAATGGAGAACGCTGGGTGATATAATGGGGTAGAGTGTGTGATATAATGGGGGTAAAGTGTGTGATATAATGGGGAACGCTGGGTGATATAATGTGGTAGAGTGTGTGATATAATTGTGTACGCTGGGTGATATAATGGGGTAAGTGAGTGATTTAATGGAGAACGCTGGGTGATATGATGGGGTACAGTGCGTGATATAATGGAGAACGCTGGGTGCTATAATGGGATAGAGTGTGTGATATAATCGGGGTGGAGTGTGTGATATAATGGGGTAGAGTGTGTGGTATAATGGGGAAGGAGTATGTGATATAATGCAGAACGCTAGGTGATATGATGGGGTAGAGTGTGTGATATAATGGGGGTAGAGTGTGTAATATAATGGAGAACGCTTGGTGATATAATTGGGTAGAGTGTGTGATATAATGGGGGTAGAGTGTGTGATATAATGCAGAAGGCTGTGTGATATAATGGGGTAGAGTGTGTGATATAATGGCAAACGCTGGGTGTTATAATGCGGGTAGAGTCTGTGATATAACGGAGAATGCTGGGTGATATAATATGGTAGGGTGTGTGATATAATGGGGGTAGAGTGTGTGATATAATGGAGAAAGCTGGGTGATATAATGGGGTAGAGTTTGTGATATAATGGAAACGCTGGGTGATACAATGGGGTAGAGTGTGTGATATAATTGAGAACGATGGGTGATATAATGGGTAGCGTGTGTGATATAATGGAGAACGCTGGGTGATTTAATGGGGTAGAGTGTGTGATATAATGGGGGTAGAGTGTGTTATATAATGGGGTAGAGTGTGTGATATAATGGGGGAGGAGTATGTGATATAATGGAGAACGCTAGGTGATATAATGGGGCAGAGTGTGTGATATAATGGAGACCACTGGCTGATATAATGGGGTAGAGTGTGTGATATAATGGGGGTAGAGTGTGTGATACAATGGGGAACGCTGTGTGACATATTGGGGTAGAGTGTGTGATATAATGGAGAACTATGGGTGGTATAATGGCGTTAGAGTGTGTGATATAATTGGGGTAGTGTGTGTGATATAATGGGGGTAGAGTGTGTGATATAATGGAGAACGCTGGGTGATTTAATGGGGTAGAGTGTGTGATATAACTCGGGTACAGTGTGTGATATAATGGGGTAGAGTGTGTGATATAATGGAGAACGCTGGGTGATATAATACGGTAGAGTGTGTGATATAATGGAGAACGCTAGGTGATATAATGGGGTAGGGTGTGTGATATAATGGAGAACGCTTGGTGATATAATGGGTAGTGTGTGTGATATAATGGAGAACGCTTGGTGAAATAATGCGGGTAGAGTCTGTGATATAACGGAGAACGCTGGGTGATATAATAGGGTAGGGTGTGTGATATAATGGAGAACTCTAAGTGATATAATGGGGTAGAGTGTGGGATATAATAGAGAACAGTGGGTGATATAATGGTGTAGAGTGTGTGATATAATGGAGAACGCTGGGTGATATAATGCGGTAGAGGGTGTGATATAATGGAGAACGCTGGGTGATATAATGGGGTAGAGTGTGTGATATAATGGAGAACGCTGGGTGATATGATGGGGTACAGTGCGTGATATAATGGAGAATGCTGGGTGATATAATGGGGTAGAGTGTGTGATATAATGGAGAACGCTGGGTGATATAATAGGGGTAGAGTGTGTGATATGATGGAGAAAGCTGAGTGATATAATGGGGCAGAGTGTGTGATATAATGGAGAACACTGGCTGATATAATGGGGTAGAGTGTGTGATATAATTGGGGTAGAGTGTGTGATACAATGGGGAACGCTGTGTGACATATTGGGGTAGAGTGTGTGATATAATGGAGAACTCTGGGTGGTATAATGGCGTTAGAGTGTGTGATATAATGGGGGTGGAGTATGTGATATAATGGGGGTAGAGTGTGTGATATAATGGAGAACGCTGGGTGATTTAATGGGGTAGAGTGTGTGATATAATTGGGGTACAGTGTGTGATATAATGGGGTAGACTGTGTGATATAATGGAGAACGCTGGGTGATATAATACTGTAGAGTGTGTGATATAATGGAGAACGCTAGGTGATATAATGGGGTAGAGTGTGTGATATAATGGAGAACGCTTGGTGATATAATGGGTAGCGTGTGTGATATAATGGAGAACGCTTGGTGAAATAATGCGTGTAGAGTCTGTGATATAATGGAGAATGGGTGATATAATAGGGTAGGGTGTGTGATATAATGGAGAACGCTAGGTGATATAATGGGGTAGAGTGTGGGATATAATGGAGAACAGTGGGTGATATAATGGTGTAGAGTGTGTGATATAATGGAGAACGCTGGGTGATGGAATGGGGTGGAGTCTGTGATATAATGGAGATCGCTGGGTGATATAATGGGATTAGAGTATGTGATATAATGGAGAACACTGGCTGATATAATGGGGTAGAGTGTGTAATATAATGGGGGTAGAGTGTGTGATACAATGGGGAACGCTGTGTGACATATTGGGGTAGAGTGTGTGATATAATGGAGAACTATGGGTGGTATAACGGCGTTAGAGTGTGTGATATAATGGGGGTGGAGTATGTGATATAATGGAGAACGCTAGGTGATATAATGCGTTAGAGTGTGTGATATAATGGGGGTTGTGTGTGTGATATAATGGGGGTTGAGTGTGTGATATAATGGAGAACGCTGGGTGATTTAATGGGGTAGAGTGTGTGATATAACTGGGGTACAGTGTGTGATATAATGGAGAACTCTGGGTGGTATAATGGCGTTAGAGTGTGTGATATAATGGGGGTGGAGTATGTGATATAATGGGGGTAGAGTGTGTGATATAATGGAGAACGCTGGGTGATTTAATGGGGTAGAGTGTGTGATATAATTGGGGTACAGTGTGTGATATAATGGGGTAGAGTGTGTGATATAATGGAGAACGCTGGGTGATATAATACGGTAGAGTGTGTGATATAATGGAGAACGCTAGGTGATATAATGGGGTAGAGTGTGTGATATAATGGAGAACGCTTGGTGATATAATGGGTAGCGTGTGTGATATAATGGAGAACGCTTGGTGAAATAATGCGTGTAGAGTCTGTGATATAACGGAGAACGCTGGGTGATATAATAGGGTAGGGTGTGTGATATAATGGAGAACGCTAGGTGATATAATGGGGTAGAGTGTGGGATATAATGGAGAACAGTGGGTGATATAATGGTGTAGAGTGTGTGATATAATGGAGAACGCTGGGTGATAGAATGGGGTAGAGTCTGTGATATAATGGAGAACGCTGGGTGATATAATGGGATTAGAGTGTGTGATATAATGGAGAATGCTGGGTGATATAATGTGGGTAGAGTGTGTGATATAAGGGGGTAGAGTGTGTGATATAATGGAGAACGCTGTGTGATATAATGGGGTAGTGTGTGTGATATAATGGAGAACGCTGTGTGATATAATGCGGGTAGAGTCTGTGATATAATGGAGAACACTGGGTGATATAATGGGGTTAGAGTGTGTGATATAATGGAGAATGCTGGGTGATATAATGGGGGTAGAGTGTGTGATATAATGGAGAACGCTGGGTGATATAATGCGGGTAGAGTCTGTCATATAATGGAGAACGCTGGGTGATATAATGGGGTTAGAGTGTGTGATATAATGGGGGTAAAGTGTGTGATATAATGGGGAACGCTGGGTGATATAATGTGGTAGAGTGTGTGATATAATTGTGTACGCTGGGTGATATCATGGGGTAAGTGAGTGATTTAATGGAGAACGCTGGGTGATATGATGGGGTACAGTGCGTGATATAATGGAGAACGCTGGGTGCTATAATGGGGTAGAGTGTGTGATATAATCGGGGTGGAGTGTGTGATATAATGGGGTAGAGTGTGTGGTATAATGGGGGAGGAGTATGTGATATAATGCAGAACACTAGGTGATATGATGGGGTAGAGTGTGTGATATAATGGGGGTAGAGTGTGTAATATAATGGAGAACGCTAGGTGATATAATGCGGTAGAGTGTGTGATATAATGGGGGTAGTGTGTGTGATATAATGGGGGTAGAGTGTGTGATATAATGGAGAACGCTGGGTGATTTAATGGGGTAGAGTGTGTGATATAATTGGGATACAGTGTGTGATATAATGGGGTAGAGTGTGTGATATAATGGGGGAGGAGTATGTGATATAATGCAGAACGCTAGGTGATATGATGGGGTAGAGTGTGTGATATAATGGGGGTAGAGTGTGTAATATAATGGAGAACGCTTGGTGATATAATTGGGTAGAGTGTGTGATATAATGGAGAATGCTGTGTGATATAATGGGGGTAGAGTGTGTGATATAATGCAGAAGGCTGTGTGATATAATGGGGTAGAGTGTGTGATATAATGGCGAACGCTGGGTGTTATAATGCGGGTAGAGTCTGTGATATAACGGAGAACGCTGGGTGATATAATATGGTAGGGTGTGTGATATAATGGGGGTAGAGTGTGCGATATAATGGAGAAAGCTGGGTGATATAATGGGGTAGAGTGTGTGATATAATGGAAACGCTGGGTGATACAATGGGGTAGAGTGTGTGATATAATTGAGAACGCTGGGTGATATAATGGGTAGCGTGTGTGATATAATGGAGAACGCTGGGTGATTTAATGGGGTAGAGTGTGTGATATAATGGGGGTAGAGTGTGTTATATAATGGGGTAGAGTGTGTGATATAATGGGGGAGGAGTATGTGATATAATGGAGAACGCTAGGTGATATAATGGGGTAGAGTGTGTGATATAATGGGGGTAGAGTGTGTTATATAATGGGGTAGAGTGTGTGATATAATGGGGGAGGAGTATGTGATATAATGGAGAACGCTAGGTGATATAATGGGGCAGAGTGTGTGATATAATGGAGAACACTGGCTGATATAATGGGGTAGAGTGTGTGATATAATGGGGGTAGAGTGTGTGATACAATGGGGAACGCTGTGTGACATATTGGGGTAGAGTCTGTGATATAATGGAGAACTATGGGTGGTATAATGGCGTTAGAGTGTGTGATATAATGGGGGTGGTGTATGTGATATAATGGAGAACGCTAGGTGATATAATGCGTTAGAGTGTGTGATATAATGGGGGTAGTGTGTGTGATATAATGGGGGTAGAGTGTGTGATATAATGGAGAACGCTGGGTGATTTTATGGGGTAGAGTGTGTGATATAACTCGGGTACAGTGTGTGATATAATGGGGTAGAGTGTGTGATATAATGGAGAACGCTGGGTGATATAATACGGTAGAGTGTGTGATATAATGGAGAACGCTAGGTGATATAATGGGGTAGGGTGTGTGATATAATGGAGAACGCTTGGTGATATAATGGGTAGCGTGTGTGATATAATGGAGAACGCTTGGTGAAATAATGCGGGTAGAGTCTGTGATATAACGGAGAACGCTGGGTGATATAATAGGGTAGGGTGTGTGATATAATGGAGAACGCTAGGTGATATAATGGGGTAGAGTGTGGGATATAATGGAGAACAGTGGGTGATATAATGGTGTAGAGTGTGTGATATAATGGAGAACGCTGGGTGATAGAATGGGGTAGAGTCTGTGATATAATGGAGAACGCTGGGTGATATAATGGGATTAGAGTGTGTGATATAATGGAGAATGCTGGGTGATATAATGTGGGTAGAGTGTGTGATATAAGGGGGTAGAGTGTGTGATATAATGGAGAACGCTGTGTGATATAATGGGGTAGTGTGTATGATATAATGGAGAACGCTGTGTGATATAATGCGGGTAGAGTCTGTGATATAATGGAGAACACTGGGTGATATAATGGGGTAGAGTTTGTGATATAATGGAGAACGCTGGGTGATATAATGGGGTAGAGTGTGTGATATAATGGAGAACGCTGGGTGATATAATGGGGTAGAGTATGTGATATAATGGAGAACGCTGGGTGATATAATGGGGTAGAGTGTGTGATATAATGGAGAACGCTGGGTGATATAATGGGGTAGAGTGTGTGATATAACTGAGGACGCTGTGTGATATAATGGGGTGGAGTGAGTGATATAATGGAGAACGCTGGGTGATATAATGGGGTAGAGTGTGTGATATAATGGGGGTAAAGTGTGTGATATAATGGGGAACGCTGGGTGATATAATGTGGTAGAGTGTGTGATATAATTGTGTACGCTGGGTGATATAATGGGGTAAGTGAGTGATTTAATGGAGAACGCTGGGTGATATGATGGGGTACAGTGCGTGATATAATGGAGAACGCTGGGTGCTATAATGGGATAGAGTGTGTGATATAATCGGGGTGGAGTGTGTGATATAATGGGGTAGAGTGTGTGGTATAATGGGGAAGGAGTATGTGATATAATGCAGAACGCTAGGTGATATGATGGGGTAGAGTGTGTGATATAATGGGGGTAGAGTGTGTAATATAATGGAGAACGCTTGGTGATATAATTGGGTAGAGTGTGTGATATAATGGAGAATGCTGGGTGATATAATGGGGGTAGAGTGTGTGATATAATGCAGAAGGCTGTGTGATATAATGGGGTAGAGTGTGTGATATAATGGCAAACGCTGGGTGTTATAATGCGGGTAGAGTCTGTGATATAACGGAGAATGCTGGGTGATATAATATGGTAGGGTGTGTGATATAATGGGGGTAGAGTGTGTGATATAATGGAGAAAGCTGGGTGATATAATGGGGTAGAGTTTGTGATATAATGGAAACGCTGGGTGATACAATGGGGTAGAGTGTGTGATATAATTGAGAACGCTGGGTGATATAATGGGTAGCGTGTGTGATATAATGGAGAACGCTGGGTGATTTAATGGGGTAGAGTGTGTGATATAATGGGGGTAGAGTGTGTTATATAATGGGGTAGAGTGTGTGATATAATGGGGGAGGAGTATGTGATATAATGGAGAACGCTAGGTGATATAATGGGGCAGAGTGTGTGATATAATGGAGACCACTGGCTGATATAATGGGGTAGAGTGTGTGATATAATGGGGGTAGAGTGTGTGATACAATGGGGAACGCTGTGTGACATATTGGGGTAGAGTGTGTGATATAATGGAGAACTATGGGTGGTATAATGGCGTTAGAGTGTGTGATATAATGGGGGTAGTGTGTGTGATATAATGGGGGTAGAGTGTGTGATATAATGGAGAACGCTGGGTGATTTAATGGGGTAGAGTGTGTGATATAACTCGGGTACAGTGTGTGATATAATGGGGTAGAGTGTGTGATATAATGGAGAACGCTGGGTGATATAATACGGTAGAGTGTGTGATATAATGGAGAACGCTAGGTGATATAATGGGGTAGGGTGTGTGATATAATGGAGAACGCTTGGTGATATAATGGGTAGCGTGTGTGATATAATGGAGAACGCTTGGTGAAATAATGCGGGTAGAGTCTGTGATATAACGGAGAACGCTGGGTGATATAATGGGGTAGAGTGTGGGATATAATAGAGAACAGTGGGTGATATAATGGTGTAGAGTGTGTGATATAATGGAGAACGCTGGGTGATATAATGCGGTAGAGGGTGTGATATAATGGAGAACGCTGGGTGATATAATGGGGTAGAGTGTGTGATATAATGGAGAACGCTGGGTGATATGATGGGGTACAGTGCGTGATATAATGGAGAATGCTGGGTGATATAATGGGGTAGAGTGTGTGATATAATGGAGAACGCTGGGTGATATAATAGGGGTAGAGTGTGTGATATGATGGAGAAAGCTGAGTGATATAATGGGGCAGAGTGTGTGATATAATGGAGAACACTGGCTGATATAATGGGGTAGAGTGTGTGATATAATGGGGGTAGAGTGTGTGATACAATGGGGAACGCTGTGTGACATATTGGGGTAGAGTGTGTGATATAATGGAGAACTCTGGGTGGTATAATGGCGTTAGAGTGTGTGATATAATGGGGGTGGAGTATGTGATATAATGGGGGTAGAGTGTGTGATATAATGGAGAACGCTGGGTGATTTAATGGGGTAGAGTGTGTGATATAATTGGGGTACAGTGTTTGATATAATGGGGTAGACTGTGTGATATAATGGAGAACGCTGGGTGATATAATACGGTAGAGTGTGTGATATAATGGAGAACGCTAGGTGATATAATGGGGTAGAGTGTGTGATATAATGGAGAACGCTTGGTGATATAATGGGTAGCGTGTGTGATATAATGGAGAACGCTTGGTGAAATAATGCGTGTAGAGTCTGTGATATAATGGAGAATGTGTGATATAATAGGGTAGGGTGTGTGATATAATGGAGAACGCTAGGTGATATAATGGGGTAGAGTGTGGGATATAATGGAGAACAGTGGGTGATATAATGGTGTAGAGTGTGTGATATAATGGAGAACGCTGGGTGATGGAATGGGGTGGAGTCTGTGATATAATGGAGAACGCTGGGTGATATAATGGGATTAGAGTGTGTGATATAATGGAGAACACTGGCTGATATAATGGGGTAGAGTGTGTAATATAATGGGGTTAGAGTGTGTGATACAATGGGGAACGCTGTGTGACATATTGGGGTAGAGTGTGTGATATAATGGAGAACGCTGTGTGATATAATACGGTAGAGTGTGTGATATAATGGAGAACGCTAGGTGATATAATGGGGTAGAGTGTGTGATATAATGGAGAACGCTTGGTGATATAATGGGTGGCGTGTGTGATATAATGGAGAACGCTTGGTGAAATAATGCGGGTAGAGTCTGTGATATAACGGAGAACGCTGGGTGATATAATAGGGTAGGGTGTGTGATACAATGGAGAACGCTGGGTGATATAATGGGGTAGAGTGTGTGATATAATGGGGGAGGAGTATGTGATATAATGCAGAACGCTAGGTGATATGATGGGGTAGAGTGTGTGATATAATGGGGGTAGAGTGTGTAATATAATGGAGAACGCTTGGTGATATAATTGGGTAGAGTGTGTGATATAATGGAGAACGCTGGGTGATATAATGGGGTAGAGTATGTGATATAATGGAGAACGCTGGGTGATATAATGGGGTAGAGTGTGTGATATAATGGAGAACGCTGGGTGATATAATGGGGTAGAGTGTGTGATATAACTGAGTACGCTGTGTGATATAATGGGGTGGAGTGAGTGATATAATGGAGAACGCTGGGTGATATAATGGGGTAGAGTGTGTGATATAATGGGGGTAAAGTGTGTGATATAATGGGGAACGCTGGGTGATATAATGTGGTAGAGTGTGTGATATAATTGTGTACGCTGGGTGATATAATGGGGTAAGTGAGTGATTTAATGGAGAACGCTGGGTGATATGATGGGGTACAGTGCGTGATATAATGGAGAACGCTGGGTGCTATAATGGGGTAGAGTGTGTGATATAATCGGGGTGGAGTGTGTGATATAATGGGGTAGAGTGTGTGGTATAATGGGGGAGGAGTATGTGATATAATGCAGAACGCTAGGTGATATGATGGGGTAGAGTGTGTGATATAATGGGGGTAGAGTGTGTAATATAATGGAGAACGCTTGGTGATATAATTGGGTAGAGTGTGTGATATAATGGAGAATGCTGGGTGATATAATGGGGGTAGAGTGTGTGATATAATGCAGAAGGCTGTGTGATATAATGGGGTAGAGTGTGTGATATAATGGCAAACGCTGGGTGTTATAATGCGGGTAGAGTCTGTGATATAACGGAGAATGCTGGGTGATATAATATGGTAGGGTGTGTGATATAATGGGGGTAGAGTGTGTGATATAATGGAGAAAGCTGGGTGATATAATGGGGTAGAGTTCGTGATATAATGGAAACGCTGGGTGATACAATGGGGTAGAGTGTGTGCTATAATTGAGAACGCTGGGTGATATAATGGGTAGCGTGTGTGATATAATGGAGAACGCTGGGTGATTTAATGGGGTAGAGTGTGTGATATAATGGGGGTAGAGTGTGTTATATAATGGGGTAGAGTGTGTGATATAATGGGGGAGGAGTATGTGATATAAATGAGAACGATAGGAGATATAATGGGGTAGAGTGTGTGATATAATGGAGAACGCTGTGTGATATAATGGGGTAGTGTGTGTGATATAATGGAGAACGCTGCGTGATATAATGCGGGTAGAGTCTGTGATATAATGGAGAACACTGGGTGATATAATGGGGTTAGAGTGTGTGATATAATGGAGAATGGCTGATATAATGGGGTAGAGTGTGTGATATAATGGGGGTAGAGTGTGTGATACAATGGGGAACGCTGTGTGACATATTGGCTTAGAGTGTGTGATATGATGGAGAACTCTGGGTGGTATAATGGCGTTAGAGTGTGTGATATAATGGGGGTGGAGTATGTGATATAATGGAGAATGCTAGGTAATATAATGCGGTAGAGTGTGTGATATAATGGGGGTAGTGTGTGTGATATAATGGGGGTAGAGTGTGTGATATAATGGAGAACGCTGGGTGATTTAATGGGGTAGAGTGTGTGATATAATTGGGGTACAGTGTGTGATATAATGGGGTAGAGTGTGTGATATAATGGGGGAGGAGTATGTGATATAATGCAGAACGCTAGGTGATATGATGGGGTAGAGTGTGTGATATAATGGGGGTAGAGTGTGTAATATAATGGAGAACGCTTGGTGATATAATTGGGTAGAGTGTGTGATATAATGGAGAATGCTGGATGATATAATGGGTAGCGTATGTGATATAATGGAGAATGCTGTGTGATATAATGGGGGTAGAGTGTGTGATATAATGCAGAAGGCTGTGTGATATAATGGGGTAGAGTGTGTGATATAATGGCGAACGCTGGGTGTTATAATGCGGGTAGAGTCTGTGTTATAACGGAGAACGCTGGGTGATATAATATGGTAGGGTGTGTGATATAATGGGGGTAGAGTGTGTGATATAATGGAGAAAGCTGGGTGATATAATGGGGCAGAGTGTGTGATATAAAGGAGAACACTGGCTGATATAATGGGGTAGAGTGTGTGATATAATGGGGGTTGAGTGTGTGATACAATGGGGAACGCTGTGTGACATATTGGGGTACAGTGTGTGATATAATGGAGAACTCTGGGTGGTATAATGGCGTTAGAGTGTGTGATATAATGGGGGTGGAGTATGTGATATAATGGAGAACGCTAGGTGATATAATGCGTTAGAGTGTGTGATATAATGAGGGTAGTGTGTGTGATATAATGGGCGTAGAGTGTGTGATATAATGGAGAACGCTGGGTGATATAATAGGGGTAGAGTGTGTGATATGATGGAGAAAGCTGAGTGATATAATGGGGCAGAGTGTGTGATATAAAGGAGAACACTGGCTGATATAATGGGGTAGAGTGTGTGATATAATGGGGGTTGAGTGTGTGATACAATGGGGAACGCTGTGTGACATATTGGGGTACAGTGTGTGATATAATGGAGAACTCTGGGTGGTATAATGGCGTTAGAGTGTGTGATATAATGGGGGTGGAGTATGTGATATAATGGAGAACGCTAGGTGATATAATGCGTTAGAGTGTGTGATATAATGAGGGTAGTGTGTGTGATATAATGGGCGTAGAGTGTGTGATATAATGGAGAATGCTGGATGATATAATGGGTAGCGTATGTGATATAATGGAGAATGCTGTGTGATATAATGGGGGTAGAGTGTGTGATATAATGCAGAAGGCTGTGTGATATAATGGGGTAGAGTGTGTGATATAATGGCGAACGCTGGGTGTTATAATGCGGGTAGAGTCTGTGTTATAACGGAGAACGCTGGGTGATATAATATGGTAGGGTGTGTGATATAATGGGGGTAGAGTGTGTGATATAATGGAGAAAGCTGGGTGATATAATGGGGTAGAGTGTGTGATATAATGGAAACGCTGGGTGATACAATGGGGTAGAGTGTGTGATATAATTGAGAACGCTGGGTGATATAATGGGTAGCGTGTGTGATATAATGGAGAACGCTGGGTGATTTAATGGGGTAGAGTGTGTGATATAATGGGGGTAGAGTGTGTTATATAATGGGGTAGAGTGTGTGATATAATGGGGGAGGAGTATGTGATATAATGGAGAACGCTAGTTGATATAATGGGGTAGAGTGTGTGATATAATGGGGGTAGAGTCTGTGATATAATGGAGAACGCTGGGTGAAATAATGCGGTAGAGGGTGTGATATAATGGAGAACGCTGGGTGATATAATGGGGTAGAATGTGTGATATAATGGAGAACGCTGGGTGATATGATGGGGTACAGTGCGTGATATAATGGAGAATGCTGGGTGATATAATGGGGTAGAGTGTGTGATATAATGGAGAACGCTTGGTGATATAATAGGGGTAGAGTGTGTGATATGATGGAGAAAGCTGAGTGATATAATGGGGCAGAGTGTGTGATATAATGGAGAACACTGGCTGATATAATGGGGTAGAGTGTGTGATATAATGGGGGTAGAGTGTGTGATACAATGGGGAACGCTGTGTGACATATTGGGGTAGAGTGTGTGATATAATGGAGAACTATGGGTGGTATAATGGCGTTAGAGTGTGTGATATAATGGGGGTGGAGTATGTGATATAATGGAGAACGCTAGGTGATATAATGCGTTAGAGTGTGTGATATAATGGGGGTAGTGTGTGTGATATAATGGGGGTAGAGTGTGTGATATAATGGAGAACGCTGGGTGATTTAATGGGGTAGAGTGTGTGATATAACTCGGGTACAGTGTGTGATATAATGGGGTGGAGTGTGTGATATAATGGAGAACGCTGGGTGATATAATACGGTAGAGTGTGTGATATAATGGAGAACGCTAGGTGATATAATGGGGTAGGGTGTGTGATATAATGGAGAACGCTTGGTGATATAATGGGTAGCGTGTGTGATATAATGGAGAACGCTTGGTGAAATAATGCGGGTAGAGTCTGTGATATAACGGAGAACGCTGGGTGATATAATAGGGTAGGGTGTGTGATATAATGGAGAACTCTAGGTGATATAATGGGGTAGAGTGTGGGATATAATAGAGAACAGTGGGTGATATAATGGTGTAGAGTGTGTGATATAATGGAGAACGCTGGGTGATAGAATGGGGTAGAGTCTGTGATATAATGGAGAACGCTGGGTGATATAATGGGATTAGAGTGTGTGATATAATGGAGAATGCTGGGTGATATAATGTGGGTAGAGTGTGTGATATAAGGGGGTAGAGTGTGTGATATAATGGAGAACGCTGTGTGATATAATGGGGTAGTGTGTGTGATATAATGGAGAACGCTGTGTGATATAATGCGGGTAGAGTCTGTGATATAATGGAGAACACTGGGTGATATAATGGGGTTAGAGTGTGTGATATAATGGAGAATGCTGGGTGATATAATGGGGGTAGAGTCTGTGATATAATGGAGAACGCTGGGTGATATAATGCGGGTAGAGTCTGTCATATAATGGAGAACGCTGGGTGATATAATGGGGTTAGAGTGTGTGATATAATGGAGAATGCTGGGTGATAAAATGGGGTTGGGTGTGTGATATAATGGAGGACGCTGGGTGATATAATGGGGTAGAGTTTGTGATATAATGGAGAACGCTGGGTGATATAATGGGGTAGAGTGTGTGATATAATGGAGAACGCTGGGTGATATAATGGGGTAGAGTATGTGATATAATGGAGAACGCTGGGTGATATAATGGGGTAGAGTGTGTGATATAATGGAGAACGCTGGGTGATATAATGGGGTAGAGTGTGTGATATAACTGAGTACGCTGTGTGATATAATGGGGTGGAGTGAGTGATATAATGGAGAACGCTGGGTGATATAATGGGGTAGAGTGTGTGATATAATGGGGGTAAAGTGTGTGATATAATGGGGAACGCTGGGTGATATAATGTGGTAGAGTGTGTGATATAATTGTGTACGCTGGGTGATATAATGGGGTAAGTGAGTGATTTAATGGAGAACGCTGGGTGATATGATGGGGTAGAGTGTGTGATATAATCGGGGTGGAGTGTGTGATATAATGGGGTAGAGTGTGTGGTATAATGGGGGAGGAGTATGTGATATAATGCAGAACGCTAGGTGATATGATGGGGTAGAGTGTGTGATATAATGGGGGTAGAGTGTGTAATATAATGGAGAACGCTTGGTGATATAATTGGGTAGAGTGTGTGATATAATCGGGGTGGAGTGTGTGATATAATGGGGTAGAGTGTGTGGTATAATGGGGGAGGAGTATGTGATATAATGCAGAACGCTAGGTGATATGATGGGGTAGAGTGTGTGATATAATGGGGGTAGAGTGTGTAATATAATGGAGAACGCTTGGTGATATAATTGGGTAGAGTGTGTGATATAATGGAGAACGCTGGGTGATATAATGGGGTAGAGTATGTGATATAATGGAGAACGCTGGGTGATATAATGGGGTAGAGTGTGTGATATAATGGAGAACGCTGGGTGATATAATGGGGTAGAGTGTGTGATATAACTGAGTACGCTGTGTGATATAATGGGGTGGAGTGAGTGATATAATGGAGAACGCTGGGTGATATAATGGGGTAGAGTGTGTGATATAATGGGGGTAAAGTGTGTGATATAATGGGGAACGCTGGGTGATATAATGTGGTAGAGTGTGTGATATAATTGTGTACGCTGGGTGATATAATGGGGTAAGTGAGTGATTTAATGGAGAACGCTGGGTGATATGATGGGGTACAGTGCGTGATATAATGGAGAACGCTGGGTGCTATAATGGGGTAGAGTGTGTGATATAATCGGGGTGGAGTGTGTGATATAATGGGGTAGAGTGTGTGGTATAATGGGGGAGGAGTATGTGATATAATGCAGAACGCTAGGTGATATGATGGGGTAGAGTGTGTGATATAATGGGGGTAGAGTGTGTAATATAATGGAGAACGCTTGGTGATATAATTGGGTAGAGTGTGTGATATAATGGAGAATGCTGGGTGATATAATGGGGGTAGAGTGTGTGATATAATGCAGAAGGCTGTGTGATATAATGGGGTAGAGTGTGTGATATAATGGCAAACGCTGGGTGTTATAATGCGGGTAGAGTCTGTAATATAACGGAGAATGCTGGGTGATATAATATGGTAGGGTGTGTGATATAATGGAGAAAGCTGGGTGATATAATGGGGTAGAGTTTGTGATATAATGGAAACGCTGGGTGATACAATGGGGTAGAGTGTGTGATATAATTGAGAACGCTGGGTGATATAATGGGTAGCGTGTGTGATATAATGGAGAACGCTGGGTGATTTAATGGGGTAGAGTGTGTGATATAATGGGGGTAGTGTGTGTTATATAATGGGGTAGAGTGTGTGATATAATGGGGGAGGAGTATGTGATATAATGGAGAACGCTAGGTGATATAATGGGGCAGAGTGTGTGATATAATGGAGAACACTGGCTGATATAATGGGGTAGAGTGTGTGATATAATGGGGGTAGAGTGTGTGATACAATGGGGAACGCTGTGTGACATATTGGGGTAGAGTGTGTGATATAATGGAGAACTATGGGTGGTATAATGGCGTTAGAGTGTGTGATATAATGGGGGTGGAGTATGTGATATAATGGAGAACGCTAGGTGATATAATGCGTTAGAGTGTGTGATATAATGGGGGTAGTGTGTGTGATATAATGGGGGTAGAGTGTGTGATATAATGGAGAACGCTGGGTGATTTAATGGGGTAGAGTGTGTGATATAACTCGGGTACAGTGTGTGATATAATGGGGTAGAGTGTGTGATATAATGGAGAACGCTGGGTGATATAATACGGTAGAGTGTATGATATAATGGAGAACGCTAGGTGATATAATGGGGTAGGGTGTGTGATATAATGGAGAACGCTTGGTGATATAATGGGTAGCGTGTGTGATATAATGGAGAACGCTTGGTGAAATAATGCGGGTAGAGTCTGTGATATAACGGAGAACGCTGGGTGATATAATAGGGTAGGGCGTGTGATATAATGGAGAACTCTAGGTGATATAATGGGGTAGAGTGTGGGATATAATAGAGAACAGTGGGTGATATAATGGTGTAGAGTGTGTGATATAATGGAGAACGCTGGGTGATAGAATGGGGTAGAGTCTGTGATATAATGGAGAACGCTGGGTGATATAATGGGATTAGAGTGTGTGATATAATGGAGAATGCTGGGTGATATAATGTGGGTAGAGTGTGTGATATAAGGGGGTAGAGTGTGTGATATAATGGAGAACGCTGTGTGATATAATGGGGTAGTGTGTGTGATATAATGGAGAACGCTGTGTGATATAATGCGGGTAGAGTCTGTGATATAATGGAGAACACTGGGTGATATAATGGGGTTAGAGTGTGTGATATAATGGAGAATGCTGGGTGATATAATGGGGGTAGAGTCTGTGATATAATGGAGAACGCTGGGTGATATAATGCGGGTAGAGTCTGTCATATAATGGAGAACGCTGGGTGATATAATGGGGTTAGAGTGTGTGATATAATGGAGAATGCTGGGTGATAAAATGGGGTTGGGTGTGTGATATAATGGAGGACGCTGGGTGATATAATGGGGTAGAGTTTGTGATATAATGGAGAACGCTGGGTGATATAATGGGGTAGAGTGTGTGATATAATGGAGAACGCTGGGTGATATAATGGGGTAGAGTATGTGATATAATGGAGAACGCTGGGTGATATAATGGGGTAGAGTGTGTGATATAATGGAGAACGCTAGGTGATATAATGGGGTAGAGTGTGTGATATAATGTGGGTAAAGTGTGTGATATAATGGGGAACGCTGGGTGATATAATGTGGTAGAGTGTGTGATATAATCGGGGTGGAGTGTGTGATATAATGGGGTAGAGTGTGTGGTATAATGGGGGAGGAGTATGTGATATAATGCAGAACGCTAGGTGATATGATGGGGTAGAGTGTGTGATATAATGGGGGTAGAGTGTGTAATATAATGGAGAACGCTTGGTGATATAATTGGGTAGAGTGTGTGATATAATGGAGAATGCTGGGTGATATAATGGGGGTAGAGTGTGTGATATAATGCAGAAGGCTGTGTGATATAATGGGGTAGAGTGTGTGATATAATGGCAAACGCTGGGTGTTATAATGCGGGTAGAGTCTGTAATATAACGGAGAATGCTGGGTGATATAATATGGTAGGGTGTGTGATATAATGGAGAAAGCTGGGTGATATAATGGGGTAGAGTTTGTGATATAATGGAAACGCTGGGTGATACAATGGGGTAGAGTGTGTGACATAATTGAGAATGCTGGGTGATATAATGGGTAGCGTGTGTGATATAATGGAGAACGCTGGGTGATTTAATGGGGTAGAGTGTGTGATATAATGGGGGTAGTGTGTGTTATATAATGGGGTAGAGTGTGTGATATAATGGGGGAGGAGTATGTGATATAATGGAGAACGCTAGGTGATATAATGGGGCAGAGTGTGTGATATAATGGAGAACACTGGCTGATATAATGGGGTAGAGTGTGTGATATAATGGGGGTAGAGTGTGTGATACAATGGGGAACGCTGTGTGACATATTGGGGTAGAGTGTGTGATATAATGGAGAACTATGGGTGGTATAATGGCGTTAGAGTGTGTGATATAATGGGGGTGGAGTATGTGATATAATGGAGAACTATGGGTGATATAATGCGTTAGAGTGTGTGATATAATGGGGGTAGTGTGTGTGATATAATGGGGGTAGAGTGTGTGATATAATGGAGAACGCTGGGTGATTTAATGGGGTAGAGTGTGTGATATAACTCGGGTACAGTGTGTGATATAATGGGGTAGAGTGTGTGATATAATGGAGAACGCTGGGTGATATAATACGGTAGAGTGTATGATATAATGGAGAACGCTAGGTGATATAATGGGGTAGGGTGTGTGATATAATGGAGAACGCTTGGTGATATAATGGGTAGCGTGTGTGATATAATGGAGAACGCTTGGTGAAATAATGCGGGTAGAGTCTGTGATATAACGGAGAACGCTGGGTGATATAATAGGGTAGGGCGTGTGATATAATGGAGAACTCTAGGTGATATAATGGGGTAGAGTGTGGGATATAATAGAGAACAGTGGGTGATATAATGGTGTAGAGTGTGTGATATAATGGAGAACGCTGGGTGATAGAATGGGGTAGAGTCTGTGATATAATGGAGAACGCTGGGTGATATAATGGGATTAGAGTGTGTGATATAATGGAGAATGCTGGGTGATATAATGTGGGTAGAGTGTGTGATATAAGGGGGTAGAGTGTGTGATATAATGGAGAACGCTGTGTGATATAATGGGGTAGTGTGTGTGATATAATGGAGAACGCTGTGTGATATAATGCGGGTAGAGTCTGTGATATAATGGAGAACACTGGGTGATATAATGGGGTTAGAGTGTGTGATATAATGGAGAATGCTGGGTGATATAATGGGGGTAGAGTGTGTGATATAATGGAGAACGCTGGGTGATATAATGCGGGTAGAGTCTGTCATATAATGGAGAACGCTGGGTGATATAATGGGGTTAGAGTGTGTGATATAATGGAGAATGCTGGGTGATAAAATGGGGTTGGGTGTGTGATATAATGGAGGACGCTGGGTGATATAATGGGGTAGAGTTTGTGATATAATGGAGAACGCTGGGTGATATAATGGGGTAGAGTGTGTGATATAATGGAGAACGCTGGGTGATATAATGGGGTAGAGTATGTGATATAATGGAGAACGCTGGGTGATATAATGGGGTAGAGTGTGTGATATAATGGAGAACGCTGGGTGATATAATGGGGTAGAGTGTGTGATATAATGTGGGTAAAGTGTGTGATATAATGGGGAACGCTGGGTGATATAATGTGGTAGAGTGTGTGATATAATTGTTTACGCTGGGTGATATAATGGGGTAAGTGAGTGATTTAATGGAGAACGCTGGGTGATATGATGGGGTACAGTGCGTGATATAATGGAGAACGCTGGGTGCTATAATGGGGTAGAGTGTGTGATATAATCGGGGTGGAGTGTGTGATATAATGGGGTAGAGTGTGTGGTATAATGGGGGAGGAGTATGTGATATAATGCAGAACGCTAGGTGATATGATGGGGTAGAGTGTGTGATATAATGGAGAATGCTGGGTGATATAATGTGGGTAGAGTGTGTGATATAAGGGGGTAGAGTGTGTGATATAATGGAGAACGCTGTGTGATATAATGGGGTAGTGTGTGTGATATAATGGAGAACGCTGTGTGATATAATGCGGGTAGAGTCTGTGATATAATGGAGAACGCTGGGTGATATAATGGGGGTAGAGTGTGTGATATAATGGAGAAAGCTGGGTGATATAATGGGGTAGAGTGTGTGATATAATGGAAACGCTGGGTGATACAATGGGGTAGAGTGTGTTATATAATTGAGAACGCTGGGTGATATAATGGGTAGCGTGTGTGATATAATGGAGAACGCTGGGTGATTTAATGGGGTAGAGTGTGTGATATAATGGGGGTAGTGTGTGTTATATAATAGGGTAGAGTGTGTGATATAATGGGGGAGGAGTATGTGATATAATGGAGAACGCTAGGTGATATAATGGGGTAGAGTGTGTGATATAATGGGGGTAGAGTCTGTGATATAATGGAGAACGCTGGGTGATATAATGCGGTAGAGGGTGTGATATAATGGAGAACGCTGGGTGATATAATGGGGTAGAATGTGTGATATAATGGAGAACGCTGGGTGATATGATGGGGTACAGTGCGTGATATAATGGAGAATGCTGGGTGATATAATGGGGTAGAGTGTGTGATATAATGGAGAACGCTTGGTGATATAATAGGGGTAGAGTGTGTGATATGATGGAGAAAGCTGAGTGATATAATGGGGCAGAGTGTGTGATATAATGAAGAACACTGGCTGATATAATGGGGTAGAGTGTGTGATATAATGGGGGTAGAGTGTGTTATATAATGGGGTAGAGTGTGTGATATAATGGGGGAGGAGTATGTGATATAATGGAGAACGCTAGGTGATATAATGGGGTAGAGTGTGTGATATAATGGGGGTAGAGTCTGTGATATAATGGAGAACGCTGGGTGATATAATGCGGTAGAGGGTGTGATATAATGGAGAACGCTGGGTGATATAATGGGGTAGAGTGTGTGATATAATGGAGAACGCTGGGTGATATGATGGGGTACAGTGCGTGATATAATGGAGAACGCTGGGTGATATAATAGGGGTAGAGTGTGTGATATGATGGAGAAAGCTGATTGATATAATGGGGCAGAGTGTGTGATATAAAGGAGAACACTGGCTGATATAATGGGGTAGAGTGTGTGATATAATGGGGGTAGAGTGTGTGATACAATGGGGAACGCTGTGTGACATATTGGGGTAGAGTGTGTGATATAATGGAGAACTCTGGGTGGTATAATGGCGTTAGAGTGTGTGATATAATGGGGGTGGAGTATGTGATATAATGGAGAACGCTAGCTGATATAATGCGTTAGAGTGTGTGATATAATGAGGGTAGTGTGTGTGATATAATGGGCGTAGAGTGTGTGATATAATGGAGAACGCTGGGTGATTTAATGGGGTAGAGTGTGTGATATAATTGGGGTACAGTGTGTGATATAATGGGGTAGAGTGTGTGATATAATGGAGAACGCTGTGTGATATAATACGGTAGAGTGTGTGATATAATGGAGAACGCTTGGTGAAATAATGCGGGTAGAGTCTGTGATATAACGGAGAACGCTGGGTGATATAATAGGGTAGGGGGTGTGATACAATGGAGAACGCTAGGTGATATAATGGGGTAGAGTGTGGGATATAATGGAGAACAGTGGGTGATATAATGGTGTAGAGTGTGTGATATAATGGAGAACGCTGGGTGATAGAATGGGGTAGAGTCTGTGATATAATGGAGAACGCTGGGTGATATAATGGGATTAGAGTGTGTGATATAATGGAGAATGCTGGGTGATATAATGTGGGTAGAGTGTGTGATATAAGGGGGTAGAGTGTGTGATATAATGGAGAACGCTGTGTGATATAATGGGGTAGTGTGTGTGATATAATGGAGAACGCTGTGTGATATAATGCGGGTAGAGTCTGTGATATAATGGAGAACACTGGGTGATATAATGGGGTTAGAGTGTGTGATATAATGGAGAATGCTGGGTGATATAATGGGGGTAGAGTGTGTGATATAATGGAGAACGCTGGGTGATATAATGCGGGTAGAGTCTGTCATATAATGGAGAACGCTGGGTGATATAATGGGGTTGGGTGTGTGATATAATGGAGGACGTCGGGTGATATAATGGGGTAGAGTTTGTGATATAATGGAGAACGCTGGGTGATATAATGGGGTAGAGGGTGTGATATAATGGAGAACGCTGGGTGATAAAATGGGGTTGGGTGTGTGATATAATGGAGGACGCTGGGTGATATAATGGGGTAGAGTTTGTGATATAATGGAGAACGCTGGGTGATATAATGGGGTAGAGTGTGTGATATAATGGAGAACGCTGGGTGATATAATTGGGTAGAGTATGTGATATAATGGAGAACGCTGGGTGATATAATGGGGTATAGTGTGTGATATAATGGAGAACGCTGGGTGATATAATGGGGTAGAGTGTGTGATATAACTGAGTACGCTGTGTGATATAATGGGGTAGAGTGTGTGATATAATGGGGTAGAGTGTGTGGTATAATGGGGGAGGAGTATGTGATATAATGCAGAACGCTAGGTGATATAATTGGGTAGAGTGTGTGATATAATGGAGAATGCTGGGTGATATAATGGGTAGCGTATGTGATATAATGGAGAATGCTGTGTGATATAATGGGGGTAGAGTGTGTGATATAATGCAGAAGGCTGTGTGATATAATGGGGTAGAGTGTGTCATGTAATGGCGAACGCTGGGTGTTATAATGCGGGTAGAGTCTGTGATATAACGGAGAACGCTGGGTGATATAATATGGTAGGGTGTGTGATATAATGGGGGTAGAGAGTGTGATATAATGGAAACGCTGGGTGATACAATGGGGTAGAGTGTGTGATATAATTGAGAAAGCTGGGTGATATAATGGGTAGCGTGTGTGATATAATGGAGAACGCTGGGTGATTTAATGGGGTAGAGTGTGTGATATAATGGGGGTAGAGTGTGTTATATAATGGGGTAGAGTGTGTGATATAATGGGGGAGGAGTATGTGATATAATGGAGAATGATAGGTGATATAATGGGGTAGAGTGTGTGATATAATGGGGGTAGAGTGTGTGATATAATGGAGAACGCTGTGTGATATAATGGGGTAGAGTCTGTGATATAATGGAGAACACTGGGTGATATAATGGGGTTAGAGTGTGTGATATAATGGAGAATGGCTGATATAATGGGGTAGAGTGTGTGATATAATGGGGGTAGAGTGTGTGATACAATGGGGAACGCTGTGTGACATATTGGGGTAGAGTGTGTGATATAATGGAGAACTCTGGGTGGTATAATGGCGTTAGAGTGTGTGATATAATGGGGGTGGAGTGTGTGATATAATGGAGAACGCTGGGTGATTTAATGGGGTAGAGTGTGTGATATAATTGGGGTACAGTGTGTGATATAATGGGGTAGAGTGTGTGATATAATGGGGAGGAGTATGTGATATAATGCAGAACGCTAGGTGATATGATGGGGTAGAGTGTGTGATATAATGGGGGTAGAGTGTGTAATATAATGGAGAACGCTTGGTGATATAATTGGGTAGAGTGTGTGATATAATGGAGAATGCTGGATGATATAATGGGTAGCGTATGTGATATAATGGAGAATGCTGTGTGATATAATGGGGGTAGAGTGTGTGATATAATGCAGAAGGCTGTGTGATATAATGGGGTAGAGTGTGTGATATAATGGCGAACGCTGGGTGTTATAATGCGGGTAGAGTCTGTGATATAACGGAGAACGCTGGGTGATATAATATGGTAGGGTGTGTGATATAATGGGGGTAGAGTGTGTGATATAATGGAGAAAGCTGGGTGATATAATGGGGTAGAGTGTGTGATATAATGGAAACGCTGGGTGATACAATGGGGTAGAGTGTGTGATATAATGGGGGTAGAGTGTGTTATATAATGGGGTAGTGTGTGTGATATAATGGAGAACGCTATGTGATATAATGCGGGTAGAGTCTGTGATATAATGGAGAACACTGGGTGATATAATGGGGTTAGAGTGTGTGATATAATGCAGAAGGCTGTGTGATATAATGGGGTAGAGTGTGTGATATAATGGCGAACGCTGGGTGTTATAATGCGGGTAGAGTCTGTGATATAACGGAGAACGCTGGGTGATATAATATGGTAAGGTGTGTGATATAATGGGGGTAGAGTGTGTGATATAATGGAGAAAGCTGGGTGATATAATGGGGTAGAGTGTGTGATATAATGGAAACGCTGGGTGATACAATGGGGTAGAGTGTGTGATATAATTGAGAACGCTGGGTGATATAATGGGTAGCGTGTGTGATATAATGGAGTACGCTGGGTGATTTAATGGGGTAGAGTGTGTGATCTAATGGGGGTAGAGTGTGTTATATAATGGGGTAGAGTGTGTGATATAATGGGGGAGGAGTATGTGATATAATGGAGAACGCTAGGTGATATAATGGGGTAGAGTGTGTGATATAATGGGGGTAGAGTGTGTTATATAATGGGGTAGAGTGTGTGATATAATGGGGGAGGAGTATGTGATATAATGGAGAACGCTAGGTGATATAATGGGGCAGAGTGTGTGATATAATGGAGAACACTGGCTGATATAATGGGAAGAGTGTCTGATATAATGGGGGTAGAGTGTGTGATACAATGGGGAACGCTGTGTGACATATTGGGGTAGAGTGTGTGATATAATGGAGAACTATGGGTGGTATAATGGCGTTAGAGTGTGTGATATAATGGGGGTGGAGTATGTGATATAATGGAGAACGCTAGGTGATATAATGCGTTAGAGTGTGTGATATAATGGGGGTAGTGTGTGTGATATAATGGGGGTAGAGTGTGTGATATAATGGAGAACGCTGGGTGATTTAATGGGGTAGAGTGTGTGATATAACTGGGGTACAGTGTGTGATATAATGGGGTAGAGTGTGTGATATAATGGAGAACGCTGGGTGATATAATACGGTAGAGTGTGTGATATAATGGAGAACGCTAGGTGATATAATGGGGTAGGGTGTGTGATATAATGGAGAACGCTTGGTGATATAATGGGTAGCGTGTGTGATATAATGGAGAACGCTTGGTGAAATAATGCGGGTAGAGTCTGTGATATAATGGAGAACGCTAGGTGATATAATGGGGTAGAGTGTGGGATATAATGGAGAACAGTGGGTGATATAATGGTGTAGAGTGTGTGATATAATGGAGAACGCTGGGTGATAGAATGGGGTAGAGTCTGTGATATAATGGAGAACGCTGGGTGATATAATGGGATTAGAGTGTGTGATATAATGGAGAATGCTGGGTGATATAATGTGGGTAGAGTGTATGATATAAGGGGGTAGAGTGTGTGATATAATGGAGAACGCTGTGTGATATAATGGGGTAGTGTGTGTGATATAATGGAGAACGCTGTGTGATATAATGCGGGTAGAGTCTGTGATATAATGGAGAACACTGGGTGATATAATGGGGTTAGAGTGTGTGATATAATGGAGAATGCTGGGTGATATAATGGGGGTAGAGTGTGTGATATAATGGAGAACGCTGGGTCATATAATGCGGGTAGAGTCTGTCATATAATGGAGAACGCTGGGTGATATAATGGGGTTAGAGTGTGTGATATAATGGAGAATGCTGGGTGATAAAATGGGGTTGGGTGTGTGATATAATGGAGGACGCTGGGTGATATAATGGGGTAGAGTTTGTGATATAATGGAGAACGCTGGGTGATATAATGGGGTAGAGTGTGTGATATAATGGAGAACGCTGGGTGATATAATGGGGTAGAGTATGTGATATAATGGAGAACGCTGGGTGATATAATGGGGTAGAGTGTGTGATATAATGGAGAACGCTGGGTGATATAATGCGGGTAGAGTCTGTCATATAATGGAGAACGCTGGGTGATATAATGGGGTTAGAGTGTGTGATATAATGGAGAATGCTGGGTGATAAAATGGGGTTGGGTGTGTGATATAATGGAGGACGCTGGGTGATATAATGGGGTAGAGTTTGTGATATAATGGAGAACGCTGGGTGATATAATGGGGTAGAGTGTGTGATATAATGGAGAACGCTGGGTGATATAATGGGGTAGAGTATGTGATATAATGGAGAACGCTGGGTGATATAATGGGGTAGAGTGTGTGATATAATGGAGAAAGCTGGGTGATATAATGGGTAGCGTGTGTGATATAATGGAGAACGCTGGGTGATTTAATGGGGTAGAGTGTGTGATATAATGGGGGTAGAGTGTGTTATATAATGGGGTAGAGTGTGTGATATAATGGGGGAGGAGTATGTGATATAATGGAGAACGATAGGTGATATAATGGGGTAGAGTGTGTGATATAATGGGGGTAAAGTGTGTGATATAATGGGGAACGCTGGGTGATATAATGTGGTAGAGTGTGTGATATAATTGTGTACGCTGGGTGATATAATGGGGTAAGTGAGTGATTTAATGGAGAACGCTGGGTGATATGATGGGGTACAGTGCGTGATATAATGGAGAACGCTTGGTGATATAATTGGGTAGAGTGTGTGATATAATGGAGAATGCTGGGTGATATAATGGGTAGCGTATGTGATATAATGGAGAATGCTGTGTGATATAATGGGGGTAGAGTGTGTGATATAATGCAGAAGGCTGTGTGATATAATGGGGTAGAGTGTGTGATATAATGGCGAAAACTGGGTGTTATAATGCGGGTAGAGTCTGTGATATAACGGAGAATGCTGGGTGATATAATATGGTAGGGTGTGTGATATAATGGGGGTAGAGTGTGTGATATAATGGAGAAAGCTGGGTGATATAATGGGGTAGAGTTTGTGATATAATGGAAACGCTGGGTGATACAATGGGGTAGAGTGTGTGATATAATTGAGAACGCTGGGTGATATAATGGGTAGCGTGTGTGATATAATGGAGAACTCTGGGTGATTTAATGGGGTAGAGTGTGTGATATAATGGGGGTAGAGTGTGTTATATAATGCGGTAGAGTGTGTGATATAATGGGGGAGGAGTATGTGATATAAAGGAGAACGATAGGTGATATAATGGGGTAGAGTGTGTGATATAATGGGGGTAGAGTGTGTGATATAATGGAGAACGCTGTGTGATATAATGGGGTAGTGTGTGTGATATAATGGAGAACGCTGTGTGATATAATGCGGGTAGAGTCTGTGATATAATGGAGAACTGGGTGATATACTGGGGTTAGAGTGTGTGATATAATGGAGAATGGCTGATATAATGGGGTAAAGTGTGTGATATAATGGGGGTAGAGTGTGTGATACAATGGGGAACGCTGTGTGACATATTGGGGTAGAGTGTGTGATATAATGGAGAACTCTGGGTGGTATAATGGCGTTAGAGTGTGTGATATAATGGGGGTGGAGTATGTGATATAATGGAGAACGCTAGGTGATATAATGCGGTAGAGTGTGTGATATAATGGGGGTAGTGTGTGTGATATAATGGGGGTAGAGTGTGTGATATAATGGAGAACGCTGGGTGATTTAATGGGGTAGAGTGTGTGATATAATTGGGGTACAGTGTGTGATATAATGGGGTAGAGTGTGTGATATAATGGGGGTAGAGTGTGTAATATAATGGAGAACGCTTGGTGATATAATTGGGTAGAGTGTGTGATATAATGGAGAATGCTGGATGATATAATGGGTAGCGTATGTGATATAATGGAGAATGCTGTGTGATATAATGGGGGTAGAGTGTGTGATATAATGCAGAAGGCTGTGTGATATAATGGGGTAGAGTGTGTGATATAATGGCGAACGCTGGGTGTTATAATGCGGGTAGAGTCTGTGTTATAACGGAGAACGCTGGGTGATATAATATGGTAGGGTGTGTGATATAATGGGGGTAGAGTGTGTGATATAATGGAGAAAGCTGGGTGATATAATGGGGTAGAGTGTGTGATATAATGGAAACGCTGGGTGATACAATGGGGTAGAGTGTGTGATATAATTGAGAACGCTGGGTGATATAATGGGTAGCGTGTGTGATATAATGGAAACGCTGGGTGATACAACGGGGTAGAGTGTGTGATATAATGGGGGAAGAGTGTGTTATATAATGGGGTAGTGTGTGTGATATAATGGAGAACGCTGGGTGATATGATGGGGTACAGTGCGTGATATAATGGAGAATGCTGGGTGATATAATGGGGTAGAGTGTGTGATATAATGGAGAACGCTGGGTGATATAATAGGGGTAGAGTGTGTGATATGATGGAGAAAGCTGAGTGATATAATGGGGCAGAGTGTGTGATATAATGGAGAACACTGGCTGATATAATGGGGTAGAGTGTGTGATATAATGGGGGTAGAGTGTGTGATACAATGGGGAACGCTGTGTGACATATTGGGGTAGAGTGTGTGATATAATGGAGAACTCTGGGTGGGATAATGGCGTTAGAGTGTGTGATATAATGGGGGTGGAGTATGTGATATAATGGAGAACGCTAGGTGATATAATGCGTTAGAGTGTGTGATATAATGGGGGTAGTGTGTGTGATATAATGGGCGTAGAGTGTGTGATATAATGGAGAACGCTGGGTGATTTAATGGGGTAGAGTGTGTGATATAATTGGGGTACAGTGTGTGATATAATGGGGTAGAGTGTGTGATATAATGGAGAACGCTTGCTGAAATAATGCGGGTAGAGTCTGTGATATAACGGAGAACGCTGTGTGATAGGGTAGGGTGTGTGATATAATGGAGAACGCTGTGTGATATAATGGGGTAGTGTGTGTGATATAATGGAGAACGCTGTGTGATATAATGCGGGTAGAGTCTGTGATATAATGGAGAACACTGGGTGATATAATGGGGTTAGAGTGTGTGATATAATGGAGAATGCTCGGTGATATAATGGGGGTAGAGTGTGTGATATAATGGAGAACGCTGGGTGATATAATGCGGGTAGAGTCTGTCATATAATGGAGAACGCTGGGTGATATAATGGGGTTAGAGTGTGTGATATAATGGAGAATGCTGGGTGATAAAATGGGGTTGGGTGTGTGATATAATGGAGGACGCTGGGTGATATAATGGGGTAGAGTTTGTGATATAATGGAGAACGCTGGGTGATATAATGGGGTAGAGTGTGTGATATAATGGAGAACGCTGGGTGATATAATGGGGTAGAGTATGTGATATAATGGAGAACGCTGGGTGATATAATGGGGTAGAGTGTGTGATATAATGGAGAACGCTGGGTGATATAATGGGGTAGAGTGTGTGATATAACTGAGTACGCTGTGTGATATAATGGGGTGGAGTGAGTGATATAATGGAGAACGCTGGGTGATATAATGGGGTAGAGTGTGTGATATAATGGGGGTAAAGTGTGTGATATAATGGGGAACGCTGGGTGATATAATGTGGTAGAGTGTGTGATATAATTGTGTACGCTGGGTGATATAATGGGGTAAGTGAGTGATTTAATGGAGAACGCTGGGTGATATGATGGGGTACAGTGCGTGATATAATGGAGAACGCTTGGTGATATAATTGGGTAGAGTGTGTGATATAATGGAGAATGCTGGGTGATATAATGGGTAGCGTATGTGATATAATGGAGAATGCTGTGTGATATAATGGGGGTAGAGTGTGTGATATAATGCAGAAGGCTGTGTGATATAACGGGGTAGAGTGTGTGATATAATGGCGAAAACTGGGTGTTATAATGCGGGTAGAGTCTGTGATATAACGGAGAATGCTGGGTGATATAATATGGTAGGGTGTGTGATATAATGGGGGTAGAGTGTGTGATATAATGGAGAAAGCTGGGTGATATAATGGGGTAGAGTTTGTGATATAATGGAAACGCTGGGTGATACAATGGGGTAGAGTGTGTGATATAATTGAGAACGCTGGGTGATATAATGGGTAGCGTGTGTGATATAATGGAGAACTCTGGGTGATTTAATGGGGTAGAGTGTGTGATATAATGGGGGTAGAGTGTGTTATATAATGGGGTAGAGTGTGTGATATAATGGGGGAGGAGTATGTGATATAAAGGAGAACGATAGGTGATATAATGGGGTAGAGTGTGTGATATAATGGGGGTAGAGTGTGTGATATAATGGAGAACGCTGTGTGATATAATGGGGTAGTGTGTGTGATATAATGGAGAACGCTGTGTGATATAATGCGGGTAGAGTCTGTGATATAATGGAGAACTGGGTGATATACTGGGGTTAGAGTGTGTGATATAATGGAGAATGGCTGATATAATGGGGTAAAGTGTGTGATATAATGGGGGTAGAGTGTGTGATACAATGGGGAACGCTGTGTGACATATTGGGGTAGAGTGTGTGATATAATGGAGAACTCTGGGTGGTATAATGGCGTTAGAGTGTGTGATATAATGGGGGTGGAGTATGTGATATAATGGAGAACGCTAGGTGATATAATGCGGTAGAGTGTGTGATATAATGGGGGTAGTGTGTGTGATATAATGGGGGTAGAGTGTGTGATATAATGGAGAACGCTGGGTGATTTAATGGGGTAGAGTGTGTGATATAATTGGGGTACAGTGTGTGATATAATGGGGTAGAGTGTGTGATATAATGGGGGTAGAGTGTGTAATATAATGGAGAACGCTTGGTGATATAATTGGGTAGAGTGTGTGATATAATGGAGAATGCTGGATGATATAATGGGTAGCGTATGTGATATAATGGAGAATGCTGTGTGATATAATGGGGGTAGAGTGTGTGATATAATGCAGAAGGCTGTGTGATATAATGGGGTAGAGTGTGTGATATAATGGCGAACGCTGGGTGTTATAATGCGGGTAGAGTCTGTGTTATAACGGAGAACGCTGGGTGATATAATATGGTAGGGTGTGTGATATAATGGGGGTAGAGTGTGTGATATAATGGAGAAAGCTGGGTGATATAATGGGGTAGAGTGTGTGATATAATGGAAACGCAGTGTGATACAATGGGGTAGAGTGTGTGATATAATTGAGAACGCTGGGTGATATAATGGGTAGCGTGTGTGATATAATGGAAACGCTGGGTGATACAACGGGGTAGAGTGTGTGATATAATGGGGGAAGAGTGTGTTATATAATGGGGTAGAGTGTGTGATATAATGGAGAACGCTGGGTGATATGATGGGGTACAGTGCGTGATATAATGGAGAATGCTGGGTGATATAATGGGGTAGAGTGTGTGATATAATGGAGAACGCTGGGTGATATAATAGGGGTAGAGTGTGTGATATGATGGAGAAAGCTGAGTGATATAATGGGGCAGAGTGTGTGATATAATGGAGAACACTGGCTGATATAATGGGGTAGAGTGTGTGATATAATGGGGGTAGAGTGTGTGATACAATGGGGAACGCTGTGTGACATATTGGGGTAGAGTGTGTGATATAATGGAGAACTCTGGGTGGGATAATGGCGTTAGAGTGTGTGATATAATGGGGGTGGAGTATGTGATATAATGGAGAACGCTAGGTGATATAATGCGTTAGAGTGTGTGATATAATGGGGGTAGTGTGTGTGATATAATGGGCGTAGAGTGTGTGATATAATGGAGAACGCTGGGTGATTTAATGGGGTAGAGTGTGTGATATAATTGGGGTACAGTGTGTGATATAATGGGGTAGAGTGTGTGATATAATGGAGAACGCTGGGTGATATAATACGGTAGAGTGTGTGATATAATGGAGAACGCTAGGTGATATAATTGGGTAGAGTGTGTGATATAATGGAGAACGCTTGGTGATATAATGGGTGGCGTGTGTGATATAATGGAGAACGCTTGCTGAAATAATGCGGGTAGAGTCTGTGATATAACGGAGAACGCTGTGTGATAGGGTAGGGTGTGTGATATAATGGAGAACGCTAGGTGATATAATGGGGTAGAGTGTGGGATATAATGGAGAACAGTGGGTGATATAATGGTGTAGAGTGTGTGATATAATGGAGAACGCTGGGTGATAGAATGGGGTAGAGTCTGTGATATAATGGAGAACGCTGGGTGAAATAATGGGATTAGAGTGTGTGATATAATGGAGAATGCTGGGTGATATAATGTGGGTAGAGTGTGTGATATAAGGGGGTAGAGTGTGTGATATAATGGAGAACGCTGTGTGATATAATGGGGTAGTGTGTGTGATATAATGGAGAACGCTGTGTGATATAATGCGGGTAGAGTCTGTGATATAATGGAGAACACTGGGTGATATAATGGGGTTAGAGTGTGTGATATAATGGAGAATGCTGGGTGATATAATGGGGGTAGAGTGTGTGATATAATGGAGAATGCTGGGTGATATAATGGGTAGCGTATGTGATATAATGGAGAATGCTGTGTGATACAATGGGGGTAGAGTGTGTGATATAATGCAGAAGGCTGTGTGATATAATGGGGTAGAGTGTGTGATATAATGGCGAACGCTGGGTGTTATAATGCGGGTAGAGTCTGTGATATAACGGAGAACGCTGGGTGATATAATATGGTAGGGTGTGTGATATAATGGGGGTAGAGAGTGTGATATAATGGAAACGCTGGGTGATACAATGGGGTAGAGTGTGTGATATAATTGAGAAAGCTGGGTGATATAATGGGTAGCGTGTGTGATATAATGGAGAACGCTGGGTGATTTAATGGGGTAGAGTGTGTGATATAATTGGGGAGGAGTATGTGATATAATGGAGAACGATAGGTGATATAATGGGGTAGAGTGTGTGATATAATGGGGGTAGAGTGTGTGATATAATGGAGAACGCTGTGTGATATAATGGGGTAGTGTGTGTGATATAATGGAGAACGCTGTGTGATATAATGCGGGTAGAGTCTGTGATATAATGGAGAACACTGGGTGATATAATGGGGTTAGAGTGTGTGATATAATGGAGAATGGCTGATATAATGGGGTAGAGTGTGTGATATAATGGGGGTAGAGTGTGTGATACAATGGGGAACGCTGTGTGACATATTGGGGTAGAGTGTGTGATATAATGGAGAACTCTGGGTGGTATAATGGCGTTAGAGTGTGTGATATAATGGGGGTGGAGTATGTGATATAATGGAGAACGCTAGGTGATATAATGCGGTAGAGTGTGTGATATAATGGGGGTAGTGTGAGTGATATAATGGGGGTAGAGTGTGTGATATAATGGAGAACGCTGGGTGATTTAATGGGGTAGAGTGTGTGATATAATTGGGGTAGAGTGTGTGATATAATGGGGTAGAGTGTGTGATATAATGGGGAGGAGTATGTGATATAATGCAGAACGCTAGGTGATATGATGGGGTAGAGTGTGTGATATAATGGGGGTAGAGTGTGTAATATAATGGAGAACGCTTGGTGATATAATTGGGTAGAGTGTGTGATATAATGGAGAATGCTGGATGATATAATGGGTAGCGTATGTGATATAATGGAGAATGCTGTGTGATATAATGGGGGTAGAGTGTGTGATATAATGCAGAAGGCTGTGTGATATAATGGGGTAGAGTGTGTGATATAATGGCGAACGCTGGGTGTTATAATGCGGGTAGAGTCTGTGATATAACGGAGAACGCTGGGTGATATAATATTGTAGGGTGTGTGATATAATGGGGGTAGAGTGTGTGATATAATGGAGAAAGCTGGGTGATATAATGGGGTAGAGTGTGTGATATAATGGAAACGCTGGGTGATACAATTGGGTAGAGTGTGTGATATAATGGGGGTAGAGTGTGTTATATAATGGGGTAGAGTGTGTGATATAATGGGGGAGGAGTATGTGATATAATGGAGAACGCTAGGTGATAAAATGGGGTAGAGTGTGTGATATAATGGGGGTAGAGTCTGTGATATAATGAAGAACGCTGGGTGATATAATGCGGTAGAGGGTGTGATATAATGGAGAACGCTGGGTGATATAATGGGGTAGAGTGTGTGATATAATGGAGAACGCTGGGTGATATGATGGGGTACAGTGCGTGATATAATGGAGAATGCTGGGTGATATAATGGGGTAGAGTGTGTGATATAATGGAGAACGCTGGGTGATATAATAGGGGTAGAGTGTGTGATATGATGGAGAAAGCTGAGTGATATAATGGGGCAGAGTGTGTGATATAATGGAGAACACTGGCTGATATAATGGGGTAGAGTGTGTGATATAATGGGGGTAGAGTGTGTGATACAATGGGGAACGCTGTTTGACATATTGGGGTAGAGTGTGTGATATAATGGAGAACTCTGGGTGGTGTAATGGCGTTAGAGTGTGTGATATAATGGGGGTGGAGTATGTGATATAATGGAGAACGCTAGGTGATATAATGCGTTAGAGTGTGTGATATAATGGGGGTAGTGTGTGTGATATAATGGGGGTAGAGTGTGTGATATAATGGGGAACGCTGGGTGATTTAATGGGGTAGAGTGTGTGATATAATTGGGGTACAGTGTGTGATATAATGGGGTAGAGTGTGTGATATAATGGAGAACGCTGGGTGATATAATACGGTAGAGTGTGTGATATAATGGAGAACGCTAGGTGATATAATGGGGTAGAGTGTGTGATATAATGGAGAACGCTTGGTGATATAATGGGTAGCGTGTGTGATATAATGGAGAACGCTTGGTGAAATAATGCGGGTAGAGTCTGTGATATAACGGAGAACGCTGGGTGATATAATAGGGTAGGGTGTGTGATATAATGGAGAACGCTAGGTGATATAATGGGGTAGAGTGTGGGATATAATGGAGAACAGTGGGTGATATAATGGTATAGAGTGTGTGATATAATGGAGAACGCTGGGTGATAGAATGGGGTAGAGTCTGTGATATAATGGAGAACGCTGGGTGATATAATGGGATTAGAGTGTGTGATATAATGGAGAATGCTGGGTGATATAATGTGGGTAGAGTGTGTGATATAAGGGGGTAGAGTGTGTGATATAATGGAGAACGCTGTGTGATATAATGGGGTAGTGTGTGTGATATAATGGAGAACGCTATGTGATATAATGCGGGTAGAGTCTGTGATATAATGGAGAACACTGGGTGATATAATGTGGTTAGAGTGCGTGATATAATGGAGAATGCTGGGTGATATAATGGGGGTAGAGTGTGTGATATAATGGAGAACGCTGGGTGATATAATGCGGGTAGAGTCTGTCATATAATGGAGAACGCTGGGTGATATAATGGGGTTAGAGTGTGTGATATAATGGAGAACGCTGGGTTATAAAATGGGGTTGGGTGTGTGATATAATGGAGGACGCTGGGTGATATAATGGGGTAGAGTTTGTGATATAATGGAGAACGCTGGGTGATATAATGGGGTAGAGTGTGTGATATAATGGAAAACGCTGGGTGATATAATGGGGTAGAGTATGTGATATAATGGAGAACGCTGGGTGATATAATGGGGTAGAGTGTGTGATATAATGGAGAACGCTGGGTGATATAATGGGATAGAGTGTGTGATATAACTGAGTACGCTGTGTGATATAATGGGGTGGAGTGACTGATATAATGGAGAACGCTGGGTGATATAATGGGGTAGAGTGTGTGATATAATGGGGGTAAAGTGTGTGATATAATGGGGAACGCTGGGTGATATAATGTGGTAGAGTGTGTGATATAATTGTGTACGCTGGGTGATATAATGGGGTAAGTGAGTGATTTAATGGAGAACGCTGGGTGATATGATGGGGAACAGTGCGTGATATAATGGAGAACGCTGGGTGCTATAATGGGGTAGAGTGTGTGATATAATCGGGGTAGAGTGTGTGATATAATGGGGTAGAGTGTGTGGTATAATGGGGGAGGAGTATGTGATATAATGCAGAACGCTAGGTGATATGATGGGGTAGAGTGTGTGATATAATGGGGGTAGAGTGTGTAATATAATGGAGAACGCTTGGTGATATAATTGGGTAGAGTGTGTGATATAATGGAGAATGCTGGGTGATATAATGGGTAGCGTATGTGATATAATGGAGAATGCTGTGTGATATAATGGGGGTAGAGTGTGTGATATAATGCAGAAGGCTGTGTCATATAATGGGGTAGAGTGTGTGATATAATGGCGAACGCTGGGTGTTATAATGCGGGTAGAGTCTGTGATATAACGGAGAACGCTGGGTGATATAATATGGTAGGGTGTGTGATATAATGGGGGTAGAGTGTGTGATATAATGGAGAACGCTGGGTGATATAATGGGGTAGAGTGTGTGATATAATGGAAACGCTGGGTGATACAATGGGGTAGAGTGTGTGATATAATTGAGAACGCTGGGTGATATAATGGGTAGCGTGTGTGATATAATGGAGAACGCTGGGTGATTTAATGGGGTAGAGTGTGTGATATAATGGGGGTAGAGTGTGTTATATAATGGGGTAGAGTGTGTGATATAATGGGGGAGGAGTATGTGATATAATGGAGAACGATAGGTGATATAATGGGGTAGAGTGTGTGATATAATGGGGGTAGAGTGTGTGATATAATGGAGAACGCTGAGTGATATAATGCGGTAGAGGGTGTGATATAATGGAGAACGCTGGGTGATATAATAGGGTAGAGTGTGTGATATAATGGAGAACGCTGGGTGATATAATGGGGTAGAGTGTGTGATATAATGGAGAACGCTGGGTGATTTAATGGGGTAGAGTGTGTGATATATTTGGGGTACAGTGTGTGATATAATGGGGTAGAGTGTGTGATATAATGGAGAACGCTGGGTGATATAATACGGTAGAGTGTGTGATATAATGGAGAATGCTAGGTGATATAATGCGGTAGAGTGTGTGATATAATGGAGAACGCTTGGTGATATAATGGGTAGAGTGTGTGATATAATGGAGAACGCTGGGTGATATAATCGGGGTAGAGTGTGTGATATAATGGAGAACGCTGGGTGATATAATGTGGTAGAGTGTGTGATATAATGGAGAACGGTGGGTGATATAAAGGGGGTCGAGTGTCCGATATAATGGAGAACGCTGGGTGATATAATGGGGTAGAGAGTGTGATATAATGGAGAACGCAGGCTGATATAATGGGGGTAGGATGTGTGATATAATGGAGAACGCTGTGTGATATAATGGGTGTAGAGTGTGTGATATAATGGGGAACACTGGGTGATATAATGGGGTAGAGTGTGTGATATAATGGAGAACGGTGGGTGATACTATGGGGTAGTCAGTGTGATATAATGGAGGACTCTGGGTGATATAAAGGGGATTGAGTGTGTGATATAATGGAGAACGCTGTGTGATATAATGGGGTAGAGAGTGTGATATAATGGAGAATGCTGGGCGATATAATGGGGTAGAGTGTGTGATATAATGGATAACGCTGTGTGATATAATGGGAGTAGAGTGTGTGATATAATGGGGTAGAGTGTGTGATATATTGGGTTAGAGAGTGTGATATAATGGGGGTAGAGTGTGTGATATAATGGGGAACGCTGGGTGATATAACGGGGTAGAGTGGGTGATATAATGGAGAACGCTGGGTGATATAATGGGGTACAGTGTGTGATATAATGGAGAACGCTGGGTGATATAATGGGGTAGAGTGTGTGATATAATGTAGAACGCTGGGTGATATAATGGGTAGTGTGTGTGATATAATGGAGTACGCTGGGTGATATAATGGGGGTAGATAGTGTGATATAATGGAGAATACTGGGTGGTATAATGGGGGTAGAGTGTGTGATATAATGGAGGTGAAGTATGTGATATAATGGAGAATGCTGGGTGGTATAATGGGGGTAGAGTGTGTGATATAATGGGGGTAGAGTGTGTGATATAATCGGCGTAGAGTGTATGATATAATGGGGTAGAGTGTGTGATATAATGGGGTAGTGTGTGATATCATGGGGTAGAGTGTGTGATTTAATGGAGAACGCTGGGTGATATAATGCGGTAGAGGGTGTGATATAATGCAGAACGCTGGGTGATATAATGGGGTAGAGTGTGTGATATAATGGAGAACGCTGGGTGATATCATGGGGTACAGTGCGTGATATAATGGAGAACGATGGGTGCTATAATGGGGTAGAGTGTGTGATATAATCGGGGTAGAGTGTGTGATATAATGGGGTAGAGTGTGTGATATAATGGGGGAGGAGTATGTGATATAATGCAGAACGCTAGGTGATATGATGGGGTAGAGTGTGTGATATAATGGGGGTAGAGTGTGTAATATAATGGAGAACGCTTGGTGATATAATTGGGTAGAGTGTGTGATATAATGGAGAATGCTGGGTGATATAATGGGTAGCGTATGTGATATAATGGAGAATGCTGTGTGATATAATGGGGGTAGAGTGTGTGATATAATGCAGAAGGCTGTGTCATATAATGGGGTAGAGTGTGTGATATAATGGCGAACGCTGGGTGTTATAATGCGGGTAGAGTCTGTGATATAACGGAGAACGCTGGGTGATATAATATGGTAGGGTGTGTGATATAATGGGGGTAGAGTGTGTGATATAATGGAGAAAGCTGGGTGATATAATCGGGTAGAGTGTGTGATATAATGGAGAACGCTGGGTGATATAATGGGATAGAGTGTGTGATATAACTGAGTACGCTGTGTGATATAATGGGGTGGAGTGACTGATATAATGGAGAACGCTGGGTGATATAATGGGGTAGAGTGTGTGATATAATGGGGGTAAAGTGTGTGATATAATGGGGAACGCTGAGTGATATAATGTGGTAGAGTGTGTGATATAATTGTGTACGCTGGGTGATATAATGGGGTAAGTGAGTGATTTAATGGAGAACGCTGGGTGATATGATGGGGAACAGTGCGTGATATAATGGAGAACGCTGGGTGCTATAATGGGGTAGAGTGTGTGATATAATCGGGGTAGAGTGTGTGATATAATGGGGTAGAGTGTGTGGTATAATGGGGGAGGAGTATGTGATATAATGCAGAACGCTAGGTGATATGATGGGGTAGAGTGTGTGATATAATGGGGGTAGAGTGTGTAATATAATGGAGAACGCTTGGTGATATAATTGGGTAGAGTGTGTGATATAATGGAGAATGCTGGGTGATATAATGGGTAGCGTATGTGATATAATGGAGAATGCTGTGTGATATAATGGGGGTAGAGTGTGTGATATAATGCAGAAGGCTGTGTCATATAATGGGGTAGAGTGTGTGATATAATGGCGAACGCTGGGTGTTATAATGCGGGTAGAGTCTGTGATATAACGGAGAACGCTGGGTGATATAATATGGTAGGGTGTGTGATATAATGGGGGTAGAGTGTGTGATATAATGGAGAAAGCTGGGTGATATAATGGGGTAGAGAGTGTGATATAATGGAAACGCTGGGTGATACAATGGGGTAGAGTGTGTGATATAATTGAGAACGCTGGGTGATATAATGGGTAGCGTGTGTGATATAATGGAGAACGCTGGGTGATTTAATGGGGTAGAGTGTGTGATATAATGGGGGTAGAGTGTGTTATATAATGGGGTAGAGTGTGTGATATAATGGGGGAGGAGTATGTGATATAATGGAGAACGATAGGTGATATAATGGGGTAGAGTGTGTGATATAATGGGGGTAGAGTGTGTGATATAATGGAGAACGCTGAGTGATATAATGCGGTAGAGGGTGTGATATAATGGAGAACGCTGGGTGATATAATAGGGTAGAGTGTGTGATATAATGGAGAACGCTGGGTGATATAATGGGGTAGAGTGTGTGATATAATGGAGAACGCTGGGTGATTTAATGGGGTAGAGTGTGTGATATATTTGGGGTACAGTGTGTGATATAATGGGGTAGAGTGTGTGATATAATGGAGAACGCTGGGTGATATAATACGGTAGAGTGTGTGATATAATGGAGAATGCTAGGTGATATAATGCGGTAGAGTGTGTGATATAATGGAGAACGCTTGGTGATATAATGGGTAGAGTGTGTGATATAATGGAGAACGCTGGGTGATATAATCGGGGTAGAGTGTGTGATATAATGGAGAACGCTGGGTGATATAATGTGGTAGAGTGTGTGATATAATGGAGAACGGTGGGTGATATAAAGGGGGTCGAGTGTCCGATATAATGGAGAACGCTGGGTGATATAATGGGGTAGAGAGTGTGATATAATGGAGAACGCAGGCTGATATAATGGGGGTAGGATGTGTGATATAATGGAGAACGCTGTGTGATATAATGGGTGTAGAGTGTGTGATATAATGGGGAACACTGGGTGATATAATGGGGTAGAGTGTGTGATATAATGGAGAACGGTGGGTGATACTATGGGGTAGTCAGTGTGATATAATGGAGGACTCTGGGTGATATAAAGGGGATTGAGTGTGTGATATAATGGAGAACGCTGTGTGATATAATGGGGTAGAGAGTGTGATATAATGGAGAATGCTGGGTGATATAATGGGGTAGAGTGTGTGATATAATGGATAACGCTGTGTGATATAATGGGAGTAGAGTGTGTGATATAATGGGGTAGAGTGTGTGATATATTGGGTTAGAGAGTGTGATATAATGGGGGTAGAGTGTGTGATATAATGGGGAACGCTGGGTGATATAACGGGGTAGAGTGGGTGATATAATGGAGAACGCTGGGTGATATAATGGGGTACAGTGTGTGATATAATGGAGAACGCTGGGTGATATAATGGGGTAGAGTGTGTGATATAATGTAGAACGCTGGGTGATATAATGGATAGTGTGTGTGATATAATGGAGTACGCTGGGTGATATAATGGGGGTAGATAGTGTGATATAATGGAGAATACTGGGTGGTATAATGGGGGTAGAGTGTGTGATATAATGGAGGTGAAGTATGTGATATAATGGAGAATGCTGGGTGGTATAATGGGGGTAGAGTGTGTGATATAATCGGCGTAGAGTGTATGATATAATGGGGTAGAGTGTGTGATATAATGGGGTAGTGTGTGATATCATGGGGTAGAGTGTGTGATTTAATGGAGAACGCTGGGTGATATAATGCGGTAGAGGGTGTGATATAATGCAGAACGCTGGGTGATATAATGGGGTAGAGTGTGTGATATAATGGAGAACGCTGGGTGATATCATGGGGTACAGTGCGTGATATAATGGAGAACGCTGGGTGCTATAATGGGGTAGAGTGTGTGATATAATCGGGGTAGAGTGTGTGATATAATGGGGTAGAGTGTGTGATATAATGGGGGAGGAGTATGTGATATAATGCAGAACGCTAGGTGATATGATGGGGTAGAGTGTGTGATATAATGGGGGTAGAGTGTGTAATATAATGGAGAACGCTTGGTGATATAATTGGGTAGAGTGTGTGATATAATGGATAATGCTGGGTTATATAATGGGTAGCGTATGTGATATAATGGAGAATGCTGTGTGATATACTGGGGGTAGAGTGTGTGATATAATGCAGAAGGCTGTGTGATATAATGGGGAACGCTGGGTGTTATAATGCGGGTAGAGTCTGTGATATAACGGAGAACGCTGGGTGATATAATATGGTAGGGTGTGTGATATAATGGGGGTAGAGTGTGTGATATAATGGAGAAAGCTGGGTGATATAATCGGGTAGAGTGTGTGATATAATGGAAACGCTGGGTGATACAATGGGGTAGAGTGTGTGATATAATTGAGAACGCTGGGTGATATAATGGGTAGCGTGTGTGATATAATGGAGAACGCTGGGTGATTTAATGGGGTAGAGAGTGTGATATAATGGGGGTAGAGTGTGTTATATAATGGGGTAGAGTGTGTGATATAATTGGGGGAGGAGCATGTGATATAATGGAGAATGCTAGGTGATATAATGGGGTAGAGTGTGTGATATAATGGGGGTAGAGTGTGTGATATAATGGAGAACGCTGGGTGATACAATGCGGTAGAGGGTGTGATATAATGGAGAACGCTGGGTGATATAATGGGGTAGAGTGTGTGATATAATGGAGAACGCTGGGTGATATGATGGGGTACAGTGCGTGATATAATGGAGAATGCTGGGTGATATAATGGGGTAGAGTGTGTGATATAATGGAGAACACTGGCTGATATAATGGGGTAGAGTGTGTGATATAATGGGGGTAGAGTGTGTAATATAATGGATAATGCTGGGTTATATAATGGGTAGCGTATGTGATATAATGGAGAATGCTGTGTGATATACTGGGGGTAGAGTGTGTGATATAATGGAGAACGCTGGGTGATTTAATGGGGTAGAGTGTGTGATATATTTGGGGTACAGTGTGTGATATAATGGGGTAGAGTGTGTGATATAATGGAGAACGCTGGGTGATATAATACGGTAGAGTGTGTGATATAATGGAGAATGCTAGGTGATATAATGCGGTAGAGTGTGTGATATAATGGAGAACGCTTGGTGATATAATGGGTAGAGTGTGTGATATAATGGAGAACGCTGGGTGATATAATCGGGGTAGAGTGTGTGATATAATGGAGAACGCTGGGTGATATAATGTGGTAGAGTGTGTGATATAATGGAGAACGGTGGGTGATATAAAGGGGGTCGAGTGTCCGATATAATGGAGAACGCTGGGTGATATAATGGGGTAGAGAGTGTGATATAATGGAGAACGCAGGCTGATATAATGGGGGTAGGATGTGTGATATAATGGAGAACGCTGTGTGATATAATGGGTGTAGAGTGTGTGATATAATGGGGAACACTGGGTGATATAATGGGGTAGAGTGTGTGATATAATGGAGAACGGTGGGTGATACTATGGGGTAGTCAGTGTGATATAATGGAGGACTCTGGGTGATATAAAGGGGATTGAGTGTGTGATATAATGGAGAACGCTGTGTGATATAATGGGGTAGAGAGTGTGATATAATGGAGAATGCTGGGTGATATAATGGGGTAGAGTGTGTGATATAATGGATAACGCTGTGTGATATAATGGGAGTAGAGTGTGTGATATAATGGGGTAGAGTGTGTGATATATTGGGTTAGAGAGTGTGATATAATGGGGGTAGAGTGTGTGATATAATGGGGAACGCTGGGTGATATAACGGGGTAGAGTGGGTGATATAATGGAGAACGCTGGGTGATATAATGGGGTACAGTGTGTGATATAATGGAGAACGCTGGGTGATATAATGGGGTAGAGTGTGTGATATAATGTAGAACGCTGGGTGATATAATGGGTAGTGTGTGTGATATAATGGAGTACGCTGGGTGATATAATGGGGGTAGATAGTGTGATATAATGGAGAATACTGGGTGGTATAATGGGGGTAGAGTGTGTGATATAATGGAGGTGAAGTATGTGATATAATGGAGAATGCTGGGTGGTATAATGGGGGTAGAGTGTGTGATATAATCGGCGTAGAGTGTATGATATAATGGGGTAGAGTGTGTGATATAATGGGGTAGTGTGTGATATCATGGGGTAGAGTGTGTGATTTAATGGAGAACGCTGGGTGATATAATGCGGTAGAGGGTGTGATATAATGCAGAACGCTGGGTGATATAATGGGGTAGAGTGTGTGATATAATGGAGAACGCTGGGTGATATCATGGGGTACAGTGCGTGATATAATGGAGAACGCTGGGTGCTATAATGGGGTAGAGTGTGTGATATAATCGGGGTAGAGTGTGTGATATAATGGGGTAGAGTGTGTGATATAATGGGGGAGGAGTATGTGATATAATGCAGAACGCTAGGTGATATGATGGGGTAGAGTGTGTGATATAATGGGGGTAGAGTGTGTAATATAATGGAGAACGCTTGGTGATATAATTGGGTAGAGTGTGTGATATAATGGATAATGCTGGGTTATATAATGGGTAGCGTATGTGATATAATGGAGAATGCTGTGTGATATACTGGGGGTAGAGTGTGTGATATAATGCAGAAGGCTGTGTGATATAATGGGGAACGCTGGGTGTTATAATGCGGGTAGAGTCTGTGATATAACGGAGAACGCTGGGTGATATAATATGGTAGGGTGTGTGATATAATGGGGGTAGAGTGTGTGATATAATGGAGAAAGCTGGGTGATATAATCGGGTAGAGTGTGTGATATAATGGAAACGCTGGGTGATACAATGGGGTAGAGTGTGTGATATAATTGAGAACGCTGGGTGATATAATGGGTAGCGTGTGTGATATAATGGAGAACGCTGGGTGATTTAATGGGGTAGAGAGTGTGATATAATGGGGGTAGAGTGTGTTATATAATGGGGTAGAGTGTGTGATATAATTGGGGGAGGAGTATGTGATATAATGGAGAATGCTAGGTGATATAATGGGGTAGAGTGTGTGATATAATGGGGGTAGAGTGTGTGATATAATGGAGAACGCTGGGTGATACAATGCGGTAGAGGGTGTGATATAATGGAGAACGCTGGGTGATATAATGGGGTAGAGTGTGTGATATAATGGAGAACGCTGGGTGATATGATGGGGTACAGTGCGTGATATAATGGAGAATGCTGGGTGATATAATGGGGTAGAGTGTGTGATATAATGGAGAACACTGGCTGATATAATGGGGTAGAGTGTGTGATATAATGGGGGTAGAGTGTGTAATATAATGGAGAACGCTTGGTGATATAATTGGGTAGAGTGTGTGATATAATGGATAATGCTGGGTTATATAATGGGTAGCGTATGTGATATAATGGAGAATGCTGTGTGATATACTGGGGGTAGAGTGTGTGATATAATGCAGAAGGCTGTGTGATATAATGGGGAACGCTGGGTGTTATAATGCGGGTAGAGTCTGTGATATAACGGAGAACGCTGGGTGATATAATATGGTAGGGTGTGTGATATAATTGGGGTAGAGTGTGTGATATAATGGAGAAAGCTGGGTGATATAATCGGGTAGAGTGTGTGATATAATGGAAACGCTGGGTGATACAATGGGGTAGAGTGTGTGATATAATTGAGAACGCTGGGTGATATAATGGGTAGCGTGTGTGATATAATGGAGAACGCTGGGTGATTTAATGGGGTAGAGTGTGTGATATAATGGGGGTAGAGTGTGTTATATAATGGGGTAGAGTGTGTGATATAATTGGGGGAGGAGTATGTGATATAATGGAGAATGCTAGGTGATATAATGGGGTAGAGTGTGTGATATAATGGGGGTAGAGTGTGTGATATAATGGAGAACGCTGGGTGATACAATGCGGTAGAGGGTGTGATATAATGGAGAACGCTGGGTGATATAATGGGGTAGAGTGTGTGATATAATGGAGAACGCTGGGTGATATGATGGGGTACAGTGCGTGATATAATGGAGAATGCTGGGTGATATAATGGGGTAGCGTGTGTGATATAATGGAGAACACTGGCTGATATAATGGGGTAGAGTGTGTGATATAATGGGGGTAGAGTGTGTGATACAATGGGGAACGCTGTGTGATACAATGGGGAACGCAGTGTGACATATTGGGGTAGAGTGTGTGATATAATGGAGAACTCTGGGTGGTATAATGGCGTTAGAGTGTGTGATATAATGGGGGTGGAGTATGTGATATAATGGAGAACGCTAGGTTATATAATGCGGTAGAGTGTGTGATATAATGGGGGTAGTGTGTGTGATATAATGGGGGTAGAGTGTGTGATATAATGGAGAACGCTGGGTGATTTAATGGGGTAGAGTGTGTGATATAATTGGGGCACAGTGTGTGATATAATGAGGGTAGAGTGTGTGATATAATGGAGAACGCTGGGTGATATAATGGGTAGCGTGTGTGATATAATGGAGAACGCTTGGTGAAATAATGCGGGTAGAGTCTGTGATATAACGGAGAATGCTGGGTGATATAATAGGGTAGGGTGTGTGATATAATGGAGAACGCTAAGTGATATAATGGGGTAGAGTGTGGGATATAATGGAGAACAGTGTGTGATATAATGGGGTAGAGTGTGTGATATAATGGAGAACGCTGGGTGATAGAATGGGGTAGTCTGTAATATAATGGAGAACGCTGGGTGATATAATGGGATTAGAGTGTGTGATATAATGGAGAATGCTGGGTGATATAATGTGGGTAGAGTGTGTGATATAAGAGGGTAGTGTGTGTGATATAATGGAAAACGCTGGGTGATATAATGCGGGTAGAGTCTGTGATATAATGGAGAACGCTGGGTGATATAATGGGGGTAGAGTGTGTGATATAATGGAGAACGCTGGGTGCTATAATGGGGTAGAGTGTGTGATATAATGGGGGAGGAGTATGTGATATAATGCAGAACGCTAGGTGATATGATGGGGTAGAGTGTGTGATATAATGGGGGTAGTGTGTGTAATATAATGGAGAACGCTTGGTGATATAATTGGGTAGAGTGTGTGATATAATGGAGAATGCTGGGTGATATAATGGGTAGCGTATGTGATATAATGGAGAATGCTGTGTGATATAATGGGGGTAGAGTGTGTGATATAATGCAGAAGGCTGTGTGATATAATGGGGTAGAGTGTGTGATATAATGGCGAACGCTGGGTGTTATAATGCGGGTAGAGTCTGTGATATAACGGAGAACGCTGGGTGATATAATATGGTAGGGTGTGTGATATAATGGGGGTAGAGTGTGTGATATATTGGAGAAAGCTGGGTGATATAATGGGGTAGAGTGTGTGATATAATGGAAACGCTGGGTGCTATAATGGGGTAGAGTGTGTGATATAATCGGGGTAGAGTGTGTGATATAATGGGGTAGAGTGTGTGATATAATGGGGTAGAGTGTGTGGTATAATGGGAGGTGTATGTGATATAATGCAGAACGCTAGGTGATATGATGGGGTAGAGTGTGTGATATAATGGGGGTAGAGTGTGTAATATAATGGAGAACGCTTGGTGATATAATTGGGTAGAGTGTGTGATATAATGGATAATGCTGGGTTATATAATGGGTAGCGTATGTGATATAATGGAGAATGCTGTGTGATATACTGGGGGTAGAGTGTGTGATATAATGCAGAAGGCTGTGTGATATAATGGGGAACGCTGGGTGTTATAATGCGGTTAGAGTCTGTGATATAACGGAGAACGCTGGGTGATATAATATGGTAGGGTGTGTGATATAATGGGGGTAGAGTGTGTGATATAATGGAGAAAGCTGGGTGATATAATGGGGTAGAGTGTGTGATATAATGGAAACGCTGGGTGATACAATGGGGTAGAGTGTGTGATATAATTGAGAACGCTGGGTGATATAATGGGTAGCGTGTGTGATATAATGGAGAACGCTGGGTGATTTAATGGGGTAGAGAGTGTGATATAATGGGGGTAGAGTGTGTTATATAATGGGGTAGAGTGTGTGATATAATGGGGGAGGAGTATGTGATATAATGGAGAATGCTAGGTGATATAGTGGGGTAGAGTGTGTGATATAATGGGGGTAGAGTGTGTGATATAATGGAGAACGCTGGGTGATACAATGCGGTAGAGGGTGTGATATAATGGAGAACGCTGGGTGATATAATGGGGTAGAGTGTGTGATATAATGGAGAACGCTGGGTGATATGATGGGGTACAGTGCGTGATATAATGGAGAATGCTGGGTGATATAATGGGGTAGAGTGTGTGATATAATGGAGAACACTGGCTGATATAATGGGGTAGAGTGTGTGATATAATGGGGGTAGAGTGTGTGATACAATGGGGAACGCTGTGTGACATATTGGGGTAGAGTGTGTGATATAATGGAGAACTCTGGGTGGTATAATGGCGTTAGAGTGTGTGATATAATGGGGGTGGAGTATGTGATATAATGGAGAACGCTAGGTTATATAATGCGGTAGAGTGTGTGATATAATGGGGGTAGTGTGTGTGATATAATGGAGAACGCTGGGTGATTTAATGGGGTAGAGTGTGTGATATAATTGGGGTACAGTGTGTGATATAATGAGGGTAGAGTGTGTGATATAATGGAGAACGCTGGGTGATATAATACGGTAGAGTGTGTGATATAATGGAGAACGCTTGGTGATATAATGGGTAGCGTGTGTGATATAATGGAGAACGCTTGGTGAAATAATGCGGGTAGAGTCTGTGATATAACGGAGAACGCTGGGTGATATAATAGGGTAGGGTGTGTGATATAATGGAGAACAGTGTGTGATATAATGGGGTAGAGTGTGTGATATAATGGAGAACGCTGGGTGATAGAATGGGGTAGTCTGTAATATAATGGAGAACGCTGGGTGATATAATGGGATTAGAGTGTGTGATATAATGGAGAATGCTGGGTGATATAATGTGGGTAGAGTGTGTGATATAAGAGGGTAGTGTGTGTGATATAATGGAAAACGCTGGGTGATATAATGCGGGTAGAGTCTGTGATATAATGGAGAACGCTGGGTGATATAATGGGGGTAGAGTGTGTGATATAATGGAGAACGCTGGGTGCTATAATCGGGTAGAGTGTGTGATATAATCGGGGTAGAGTGTGTGATATAATGGGGTAGAGTGTGTGGTATAATGGGGGAGGAGTATGTGATATAATGCAGAACGCTAGGTGATATGATGGGGTAGAGTGTGTGATATAATGGGGGTAGAGTGTGTAATATAATGGAGAACGCTTGGTGATATAATTGGGTAGAGTGTGTGATATAATGTAGAATGCTGGGTGATATAATGGGTAGCGTATGTGATATAATGGAGAATGCTGTGTGATATAATGGGGGTAGAGTGTGTGATATAATGCAGAAGGCTGTGTGATATAATGGGGTAGAGTGTGTGATATAATGGCGAACGCTGGGTGTTATAATGCGGGTAGAGTCTGTGATATAACGGAGAAAGCTGGGTGATATAATATGGTAGGGTGTGTGATATAATGGGGGTAGAGTGTGTGATATAATGGAGAAAGCTGGGTGATATAATGGGGTAGAGTGTGTGATATAATGGAAACGCTGGGTGATACAATGGGGTAGAGTGTGTGATATAATTGTGAACGCTGGGTGATATAATGGGTAGCCTGTGTGATATAATGGAGAACGCTGGGTGATTTAATGGGGTAGAGAGTGTGATATAATGGGGGTAGAGTGTGTTATATAATGGGGTAGAGTGTGTGATATAATGGGGGAGGAGTATGTGATATAATGCAGAATGCTAGGTGATATAATGGGGTAGAGTGTGTGATATAATGGGGGTAGAGTGTGTGATATAATGGAGAACGCTGGGTGATATGATGGGGTAGAGTGTGTGATATAATGGGGGTAGAGTGTGTGATATAATGGAGAACGCTGGGTGATACAATGCGGTAGAGGGTGTGATATAATGGAGAACGCTGGGTGATATGATGGGGTAGAGTGTGTGATATAATGGAGAATGCTGGGTGATATAATGGGGTAGTGTGTGATATAATCGGGGTAGAGTGTGTGATATAATGGGGTAGAGTGTGTGGTATAATGGGGGAGGAGTATGTGATATAATGCAGAACGCTAGGTGATATGATGGGGTAGAGTGTGTGATATAATGGGGGTAGAGTGTGTAATATAATGGAGAACGCTTGGTGATATAATTGGGTAGAGTGTGTGATATAATGGAGAATGCTGGGTGATATAATGGGTAGCGTATGTGATATAATGGAGAATGCTGTGTGATATAATGGGGGTAGAGTGTGTGATATAATGCAGAAGGCTGTGTGATATAATGGGGTAGAGTGTGTGATATAATGGCGAACGCTGGGTGTTATAATGCGGGTAGAGTGTGTGATATAACGGAGAACGCTGGGTGATATAATATGGTAGGGTGTGTGATATAATGGGGGTAGAGTGTGTGATATAATGGAGAAAGCTGGGTGATATAATGGGGTAGAGTGTGTGATATAATGGAAACGCTGGGTGATACAATGGGGTAGAGTGTGTGATATAATTGTGAACGCTGGGTGATATAATGGGTAGCCTGTGTGATATAATGGAGAACGCTGGGTGATTTAATGGGGTAGAGTGTGTGATATAATGGGGTAGAGTGTGTGATATAATGGGGTAGAGTGTGTGGTATAATGGGGGAGGAGTATGTGATATAATGCAGAACGCTAGGTGATATGATGGGGTAGAGTGTGTGATATAATGGGGGTAGAGTGTGTAATATAATGGAGAACGCTTGGTGATATAATTGGGTAGAGTGTGTGATATAATGGATAATGCTGGGTTATATAATGGGTAGCGTATGTGATATAATGGAGAATGCTGTGTGATATACTGGGGGTAGAGTGTGTGATATAATGCAGAAGGCTGTGTGATATAATGGGGAACGCTGGGTGTTATAATGCGGGTAGAGTCTGTGATATAACGGAGAACGCTGGGTGATATAATATGGTAGGGTGTGTGATATAATGGGGGTAGAGTGTGTGATATAATGGAGAAAGCTGGGTGATATAATGGGGTAGAGTGTGTGATATAATGGAAACGCTGGGTGATACAATGGGGTAGAGTGTGTGATATAATTGAGAACGCTGGGTGATATAATGGGTAGCGTGTGTGATATAATGGAGAACGCTGGGTGATTTAATGGGGTAGAGAGTGTGATATAATGGGGGTAGAGTGTGTTATATAATGGGGTAGAGTGTGTGATATAATGGGGGAGGAGTATGTGATATAATGGAGAATGCTAGGTGATATAATGGGGTAGAGTGTGTGATATAATGGGGGTAGAGTGTGTGATATAATGGAGAACGCTGGGTGATACAATGCGGTAGAGGGTGTGATATAATGGAGAACGCTGGGTGATATAATGGGGTAGAGTGTGTGATATAATGGAGAACGCTGGGTGATATGATGGGGTACAGTGCGTGATATAATGGAGAATGCTGGGTGATATAATGGGGTAGAGTGTGTGATATAATGGAGAACACTGGCTGATATAATGGGGTAGAGTGTGTGATATAATGGGGGTAGAGTGTGTGATACAATGGGGAACGCTGTGTGACATATTGGGGTAGAGTGTGTGATATAATGGAGAACTCTGGGTGGTATAATGGCGTTAGAGTGTGTGATATAATGGGGGTGGAGTATGTGATATAATGGAGAACGCTAGGTTATATAATGCGGTAGAGTGTGTGATATAATGGGGGTAGTGTGTGTGATATAATGGAGAACGCTGGGTGATTTAATGGGGTAGAGTGTGTGATATAATTGGGGTACAGTGTGTGATATAATGAGGGTAGAGTGTGTGATATAATGGAGAACGCTGGGTGATATAATACGGTAGAGTGTGTGATATAATGGAGAACGCTTGGTGATATAATGGGTAGCGTGTGTGATATAATGGAGAACGCTTGGTGAAATAATGCGGGTAGAGTCTGTGATATAACGGAGAACGCTGGGTGATATAATAGGGTAGGGTGTGTGATATAATGGAGAACGCTAAGTGATATAATGGGGTAGAGTGTGGGATATAATGGAGAACAGTGTGTGATATAATGGGGTAGAGTGTGTGATATAATGGAGAACGCTGGGTGATAGAATGGGGTAGTCTGTAATATAATGGAGAACGCTGGGTGATATAATGGGATTAGAGTGTGTGATATAATGGAGAATGCTGGGTGATATAATGTGGGTAGAGTGTGTGATATAAGAGGGTAGTGTGTGTGATATAATGGAAAACGCTGGGTGATATAATGCGGGTAGAGTCTGTGATATAATGGAGAACGCTGGGTGATATAATGGGGGTAGAGTGTGTGATATAATGGAGAACGCTGGGTGCTATAATCGGGTAGAGTGTGTGATATAATCGGGGTAGAGTGTGTGATATAATGGGGTAGAGTGTGTGGTATAATGGGGGAGGAGTATGTGATATAATGCAGAACGCTAGGTGATATGATGGGGTAGAGTGTGTGATATAATGGGGGTAGAGTGTGTAATATAATGGAGAACGCTTGGTGATATAATTGGGTAGAGTGTGTGATATAATGGAGAATGCTGGGTGATATAATGGGTAGCGTATGTGATATAATGGAGAATGCTGTGTGATATAATGGGGGTAGAGTGTGTGATATAATGCAGAAGGCTGTGTGATATAATGGGGTAGAGTGTGTGATATAATGGCGAACGCTGGGTGTTATAATGCGGGTAGAGTCTGTGATATAACGGAGAACGCTGGGTGATATAATATGGTAGGGTGTGTGATATAATGGGGGTAGAGTGTGTGATATAATGGAGAAAGCTGGGTGATATAATGGGGTAGAGTGTGTGATATAATGGAAACGCTGGGTGATACAATGGGGTAGAGTGTGTGATATAATTGTGAACGCTGGGTGATATAATGGGTAGCCTGTGTGATATAATGGAGAACGCTGGGTGATTTAATGGGGTAGAGTGTGTGATATAATGGGGGTAGAGTGTGTTATATAATGGGGTAGAGTGTATGATATAATGGGGGAGGAGTATGTGATATAATGGAGAACGATAGGTGATATAATGGGGTAGAGTGTGTGATATAATGGGGGTAGAGTGTGTGATATAATGGAGAACGCTGGGTGATATAATGCGGTAGAGGGTGTGATATAATGGAGAACGCTGGGTGATATAATGGGGTAGAGTGTGTGATATAATGGAGAACGCTGGGTGATATAATGGGGTAGAGTGTGTGATATAATGGAGAACGCTGGGTGATATAATGGGTAGAGTATGTGATACAATGGAGAACGCTGGGTGATATAATGGGGTAGAGTGTGTGATATAATGGAGAACGCTGGGTGATATAATGGAGTAGAGTGTGTGATATAATGGAGAACGCTGGGTGATATAATGGGTAGAGTATGTGATACAATGGAGAACGCTGGGTGATATAATGGGGTAGAGTGTGTGATATAATGGAGAACGCTGGGTGATATGATGGGGTACAGTGCGTGATATAATGGAGAATGCTGGGTGATATAATGGGGTAGAGTGTGTGATATAATGGAGAATGCTGGGTGATATAATAGGGGTAGAGTGTGTGATATGATGGAGAAAGCTGAGTGATATAATGGGGCAGAGTGTGTGATATAATGGAGAATGGCTGATATAATGGGGTAGCGTGTGTGACATATTGGGGTAGAGTGTGTGATATAATGGAGAACTCTGGGTGGTATAATGGCGTTAGAGTGTGTGATATAATGGGGGTGGAGTATGTGATATAATGGAGAACGCTAGGTGATATAATGCGGTAGAGTGTGTGATATAATGGGGGTAGTGTGTGTGATATAATGGGGGTAGAGTGTGTGTTATAATGGAGAGCGCTGGGTGATTTAATGGGGTAGAGTGTGTGATATAATTGGGGTACAGTGTGTGATATAATGAGGGTAGAGTGTGTGATATAATGGAGAACGCTGGGTGATATAATGCGGTAGAGTGTGTGATATAATGGAGAACGCTAGGTGATATAATGGTGTAGAGTGTGTGATATAATGGAGAACGCTTGGTGATATAATGGGTAGCGTGTGTGATATAATGGAGAACGCTTGGTGAAATAATGCGGGTAGAGTCTGTGATATAACGGAGAACGCTGGGTGATATAATAGGGTAGGGTGTGTGATATAATGGAGAAAGCTAAGTGATATAATGGGGTAGAGTGTGGGATATAATGGAGAACAGTGGGTGATATAATGGTGTAGAGTGTGTGATATAATGGAGAACGCTGGGTGATAGAATGGGGTAGTCTGTGATATAATGGAGAACGCTGGGTGATATAATGGGATTAGAGTGTGTGATATAATGGAGAATGCTGGGTGATATAATGTGGGTAGAGTGTGTGATATAAGAGGGTAGTGTGTGTGATATAATGGAAAACGCTGGGTGATATAATGCGGGTAGAGTCTGTGATATAATGGAGAACGCTGGGTGTTATAATGGGGGTAGAGTGTGTGATATAATGGAGAACGCTGGGTGCTATAATGGGGTAGAGTGTGTGATATAATCGGGGTAGAGCTTGTGATATAATGGGGTTGAGTGTGTGTTATATTGGGGGAGGAGTATGTGATATAATTCAGAACGCTAGGTGATATGATGGGGTAGAGTGTGTGATATAATGGGGGTAGAGTGTGTAATATAAAGGAGAACGCTTGGTGATATAATTGGGTAGAGTGTGTGATATAATGGAGAATGCTGGGTGATATAATGGGTAGCGTATGTGATATAATGGAGAATGCTGTGTGATATAATGGGGTAGAGTGTGTGATATAATGGCGAACGCTGGGTGTTATAATGCGGGTAGAGTCTGTGATATAACGGAGAACGCTGGGTGATATAATATGGTAGGGTGTGTGATATAATGGAGAAAGCTGGGTGATATAATGGGGTAGAGTGTGTGATATAATGGAAACGCTGGGTGATACAATGGGGTAGAGTGTGTGATATAATTGAGAACGCTGGGTGATATAATGGGTAGCGTGTGTGATATAATGGAGAACGCTGCGTGATTTAATGGGGTAGAGTGTGTGATATAATGGGGGTAGAGTGTGTTATATAATGTGGTAGAGTGTATGATATAATGGGGGAGGAGTATGTGATATAATGGAGAACGATAGGTGATATAATGGGGTAGAGTGTGTGATATAATGGGGGTAGAGTGTGTGATATAATGGAGAACGCTGGGTGATATAATGCGGTAGAGGGTGTGATATAATGGAGAACGCTGGGTGATATAATGGGGTAGAGTGTGTGATATAATGGAGAACGCTGGGTGATATAATGGGTAGAGTATGTGATACAATGGAGAACGCTGGGTGATATAATGGGGTAGAGTGTGTGATATAATGGAGAACGCTGGGTGATATGATGGGGTACAGTGCGTGATATAATGGAGAATGCTGGGTGATATAATGGGGTAGAGTGTGTGATATAATGGAGAACGCTGGGTGATATAATAGGGGTAGAGTGTGTGATATGATGGAGAAAGCTGAGTGATATAATGGGGCAGAGTGTGTGATATAATGGAGAATGGCTGATATAATGGGGTAGAGTGTGTGATATAATGGGGGTAGAGTGTGTGATACAATGGGGAACGCTGTGTGACATATTGGGGTAGAGTGTGTGATATAATGGAGAACTCTGGGTGGTATAATTGCGTTAGAGTGTGTGATATAATGGGGGTGGAGTATGTGATATAATGGAGAACGCTAGGTGATATAATGCGGTGGAGTGTGTGATATAATGGGGGTAGTGTGTGTGATATAATGGGGGTAGAGTGTGTGATATAATGGAGAACGCTGGGTGATTTAATGGGGTAGAGTGTGTGATATAATTGGGGTACAGTGTGTGATATAATGGGGTAGAGTGTGTGATATAATGGAGAACGCTGGGTGATATAATCGGGGTAGAGTGTGTGATATAATGGAGAACGCTGGGTGATATAATGTGGTAGAGTGTGTGATATAATGGAGAACGGTGGGTGATATAAAGGGGTTCGAGTGTCCGATATAATGGAGAATGCTGGGTGATATAATGGGGTAGAGAGTGTGATATAATGGAGAATGCAGGCTGATATAATGGGGGTCGGATGTGTGATATAATGGAAAACGCTGTGTGATATAATGGGGGTAGAGTGTGTGATATAATGGGGAACACTGGGTGATATAATGGGGTAGAGTGTGTGATATAATGGAGAACGGTGGGTGATACTATGGGGTAGTCAGTGTGATATAATGGAGGACGCTGGGTGATATAAAAGGGATTGCGTGTGTGATATAATGGAGAACGCTGTGTGAAATAATGGGGTAGAGAGTGTGATATAATGGAGAATGCTGGGTGATATAATGGGGTAGATTGTGTGATATAATGGATAACGCTGTGTGATATAATGGGAGTAGAGTGTGTGATATAATGGGGTAGAGTGTGTGATATATTGGGTTAGAGAGTGTGATATAATGGGGGTAGAGTGTGTGATATAATGGGGAACGCTGGGTGATATAACGGGGTAGAGTGGGTGATATAATTGGGGTACAGTGTGTGATATAATGAGGGTAGAGGGTGTGATATAATGGAGAACGCTGGGTGATATAATGCGGTAGAGTGTGTGATATAATGGAGAACGCTAGGTGATATAATGGGGTAGAGTGTGTGATATAATGGAGAACGCTTGGTGATATAATGGGTAGCGTGTGTGATATAATGGAGAACGCTTGGTGAAATAATGCGGGTAGAGTCTGTGATATAACGGAGAACGCTGGGTGATATAATAGGGTAGGGTGTGTGATATAATGGAGAAAGCTAAGTGATATAATGGGGTAGAGTGTGGGATATAATGGAGAACAGTGGGTGATATAATGGTGTAGAGTGTGTGATATAATGGAGAACGCTGGGTGATAGAATGGGGTAGTCTGTGATATAATGGAGAACGCTGGGTGATATAATGGGATTAGAGTGTGTGATATAATGGAGAATGCTGGGTGATATAATGTGGGTAGAGTGTGTGATATAAGAGGGTAGTGTGTGTGATATAATGGAAAACGCTGGGTGATATAATGCGGGTAGAGTCTGTGATATAATGGAGAACGCTGGGTGTTATAATGGGGGTAGAGTGTGTGATATAATGGAGAACGCTGGGTGCTATAATGGGGTAGAGTGTGTGATATAATCGGGGTAGAGCTTGTGATATAATGGGGTTGAGTGTGTGTTATAATGGGGGAGGAGTATGTGATATAATTCAGAACGCTAGGTGATATGATGGGGTAGAGTGTGTGATATAATGGGGGTAGAGTGTGTAATATAATGGAGAACGCTTGGTGATATAATTGGGTAGAGTGTGTGATATAATGGAGAATGCTGTGTGATATAATGGGGTAGAGTGTGTGATATAATGGCGAACGCTGGTTGTTATAATGCGGGTAGAGTCTGTGATATAACGGAGAACGCTGGGTGATATAATATGGTAGGGTGTGTGATATAATGGAGAAAGCTGGGTGATATAATGGGGTAGAGTGTGTGATATAATGGAAACGCTGGGTGATACAATGGGGTAGAGTGTGTGATATAATTGAGAACGCTGGGTGATATAATGGGTAGAGTGTGTGATATAATGGAGAACGCTGGGTGATTTAATGGGGTAGAGTGTGTGATATAATGGGGGTAGAGTGTGTTATATAATGGGGTAGAGTGTATGATATAATGGGGGAGGAGTATGTGATATAATGGAGAACGATAGGTGATATAATGGGGTAGAGTGTGTGATATAATGGGGGTAGAGTGTGTGATATAATGGAGAACGCTGGGTGATATAATGCGGTAGAGGGTGTGATATAATGGAGAACGCTGGGTGATATAATGGGGTAGAGTGTGTGATATAATGGAGAACGCTGGCTGATATAATGGGTAGAGTATGTGATACAATGGAGAACGCTGGGTGATATAATGGGGTAGAGTGTGTGATATAATGGAGAACGCTGGGTGATATGATGGGGTACAGTGCGTGATATAATGGAGAATGCTGGGTGATATAATGGGGTAGAGTGTGTGATATAATGGAGAACGCTGGGTGATATAATAGGGGTAGAGTGTGTGATATGATGGAGAAAGCTGAGTGACATAATGGGGCAGAGTGTGTGATATAATGGAGAATGGCTGATATAATGGGGTAGAGTGTGTGACATATTGGGCTAGAGTGTGTGATATAATGGAGAACTCTGGGTGGTATAATGGCGTTAGAGTGTGTGATATAATGGGGGTGGAGTATGTGATATAATGGAGAACGCTAGGTGATATAATGCGGTAGAGTGTGTGATATAATGGGGGTAGTGTGTGTGATATAATGGGGGTAGAGTGTGTGATATAATGGAGAACGCTGGGTGATTTAATGGGGTAGAGTGTGTGATATAATTGGGGTACAGTGTGTGATATAATGGGGTAGAGTGTGTGATATAATGGAGAACGCTGGGTGATATAATCGGGGTAGAGTGTGTGATATAATGGAGAACGCTGGGTGATATAATGTGGTAGAGTGTGCGATATAATGGAGAACGGTGGGTGATATAAAGGGGTTCGAGTGTCCGATATAATGGAGAACGCTGGGTGATATAATGGGGTAGAGAGTGTGATATAATGGAGAACGCAGGCTGATATAATGGGGGTCGGATGTGTGATATAATGGAAAACGCTGTGTGATATAATGGGGAACACTGGGTGATATAATGGGGTAGAGTGTGTGTTATAATGGAGAACGGTGGGTGATACTATGGGGTAGTCAGTGTGATATAATGGAGGACGCTGGGTGATATAAAGGGGATTGAGTGTGTGATATAATGGAGAACGCTGTGTGATATAATGGGGTAGAGAGTGTGATATAATGGAGAATGCTGGGTGATATAATGGGGTAGATTGTGTGATATAATGGATAACGCTGTGTGATATAATGGGAGTAGAGTGTGTGATATAATGGGGTAGAGTGTGTGATATATTGGGTTAGAGAGTGTGATATAATGGGGGTAGAGTGTGTGATATAATGGGGAACGCTGGGTGATATAACGGGGTAGAGTGGGTGATATAATGGAGAACGCTGGGTGATATAATGGGGTACAGTGTGTGATATAATGGAGAACGCTGGGTGATATAATGGGGTAGAGTGTGTGATATAATGTAGAACGCTGGGTGATATAATGGGTCGTGTGTGTGATATAATGGAGAACGCTGGGTGATAGAATGGGGTAGTCTGTGATATAATGGAGAACGCTGGGTGATATAATGGGATTAGAGTGTGTGATATAATGGAGAATGCTGGGTGATATAATGTGGGTAGAGTGTGTGATATAAGAGGGTAGTGTGTGTGATATAATGGAAAACGCTGGGTGATATAATGCGGGTAGAGTCTGTGATATAATGGAGAACGCTGGGTGTTATAATGGGGGTAGAGTGTGTGATATAATGGAGAACGCTGGGTGCTATAATGGGGTAGAGTGTGTGATATAATCGGGGTAGAGCTTGTGATATAATGGGGTTGAGTGTGTGTTATAATGGGGGAGGAGTATGTGATATAATTCAGAACTCTAGGTGATATGATGGGGTAGAGTGTGTGATATAATGGGGGTAGAGTGTGTAATATAATGGAGAACGCTTGGTGATATAATTGGGTAGAGTGTGTGATATAATGGAGAATGCTGTGTGATATAATGGGGTAGAGTGTGTGATATAATGGCGAACGCTGGTTGTTATAATGCGGGTAGAGTCTGTGATATAACGGAGAACGCTGGGTGATATAATATGGTAGGGTGTGTGATATAATGGAGAAAGCTGGGTGATATAATGGGGTAGAGTGTGTGATATAATGGAAACGCTGGGTGATACAATGGGGTAGAGTGTGTGATATAATTGAGAACGCTGGGTGATATAATGGGTAGAGTGTGTGATATAATGGAGAACGCTGGGTGATTTAATGGGGTAGAGTGTGTGATATAATGGGGGTAGAGTGTGTTATATAATGGGGTAGAGTGTATGATATAATGGGGGAGGAGTATGTGATATAATGGAGAACGATAGGTGATATAATGGGGTAGAGTGTGTGATATAATGGGGGTAGAGTGTGTGATATAATGGAGAACGCTGGGTGATATAATGCGGTAGAGGGTGTGATATAATGGAGAACGCTGGGTGATATAATGGGGTAGAGTGTGTGATATAATGGAGAACGCTGGCTGATATAATGGGTAGAGTATGTGATACAATGGAGAACGCTGGGTGATATAATGGGGTAGAGTGTGTGATATAATGGAGAACGCTGGGTGATATGATGGGGTACAGTGCGTGATATAATGGAGAATGCTGGGTGATATAATGGGGTAGAGTGTGTGATATAATGGAGAACGCTGGGTGATATAATAGGGGTAGAGTGTGTGATATGCTGGAGAAAGCTGAGTGACATAATGGGGCAGAGTGTGTGATATAATGGAGAATGGCTGATATAATGGGGTAGAGTGTGTGACATATTGGGCTAGAGTGTGTGATATAATGGAGAACTCTGGGTGGTATAATGGCGTTAGAGTGTGTGATATAATGGGGGTGGAGTATGTGATATAATGGAGAACGCTAGGTGATATAATGCGGTAGAGTGTGTGATATAATGGGGGTAGTGTGTGTGATATAATGGGGGTAGAGTGTGTGATATAATGGAGAACGCTGGGTGATTTAATGGGGTAGAGTGTGTGATATAATTGGGGTACAGTGTGTGATATAATGGGGTAGAGTGTGTGATATAATGGAGAACGCTGGGTGATATAATCGGGGTAGAGTGTGTGATATAATGGAGAACGCTGGGTGATATAATGTGGTAGAGTGTGTGATATAATGGAGAACGGTGGGTGATATAAAGGGGTTCGAGTGTCCGATATAATGGAGAACGCTGGGTGATATAATGGGGTAGAGAGTGTGATATAATGGAGAACGCAGGCTGATATAATGGGGGTCGGATGTGTGATATAATGGAAAACGCTGTGTGATATAATGGGGAACACTGGGTGATATAATGGGGTAGAGTGTGTGTTATAATGGAGAACGGTGGGTGATACTATGGGGTAGTCAGTGTGATATAATGGAGGACGCTGGGTGATATAAAGGGGATTGAGTGTGTGATATAATGGAGAACGCTGTGTGATATAATGGGGTAGAGAGTGTGATATAATGGAGAATGCTGGGTGATATAATGGGGTAGATTGTGTGATATAATGGATAACGCTGTGTGATATAATGGGAGTAGAGTGTGTGATATAATGGGGTAGAGTGTGTGATATATTGGGTTAGAGAGTGTGATATAATGGGGGTAGAGTGTGTGATATAATGGGGAACGCTGGGAGATATAACGGGGTAGAGTGGGTGATATAATGGAGAACGCTGGGTGATATAATGGGGTACAGTGTGTGATATAATGGAGAACGCTGGGTGATATAATGGGGTAGAGTGTGTGATATAATGTAGAACGCTGGGTGATATAATGGGTCGTGTGTGTGATATAATGGAGAATGATGGGTGATATAATGGGGTAGAGTGGGTGATAAAATGGAGAACGCTGGGTGATATAATCGGGTAGAGTGTGTGATATAATGGAGTACGCTGGGAGATATAATGGGGGTAGATAGTGTGATATAATGGAGAATACTGGGTGGTATAATGGGGGTAGAGTGTGTGATATAATGGAGGTGAAGTATGTGATATAATGGAGAATGCTGGGTGGTATAATGGGGGTAGAGTGTGTGATATAATGGGGGTAGAGTGTGTGATATAATCGGCGTAGAGTGTGTGATATAATGGGGTAGAGTGTGTGATATAATGGAGAACGCTGGGTGATATATTCGGGGTAGAGGGTGTGATATTATGGAGAACGCTGGGTGATATAATGCGGGTAGAGTCTGTGATATAATGGAGAACACTGGGTGATGTAATGGGGTTAGAGGGTGTGATATAATGGAGAATGCTGGGTGATATAATGGGGGTAGAGTGTGTGATATAATGGAGAACGCTGGGTGATATAATGCGGGTAGAGTCTGTGATATAATGGAGAACGCTGGGTGATATAATGGGGTTAGAGTGTGTGATATAATGGAGAACGCTGGGTGATAAAATGGGGTTGGGTGTGTGATATAATGAAGAACGCTGGGTGATATAATGGGGTAGAGTTTGTGATATAATGGAGAACGCTGGGTGATATAATGGGGTACAGTGTGTGATATAATGGAGAACGCTTGGTGAAATAATGCGGGTAGAGTCTGTGATATAACGGAGAACGCTGGGTGATATAATAGGGTAGGGTGTGTGATATAATGGAGAAAGCTAAGTGATATAATGGGGTAGAGTGTGGGATATAATGGAGAACAGTGGGTGATATAATGGTGTAGAGTGTGTGATATAATGGAGAACGCTGGGTGATAGAATGGGGTAGTCTGTGATATAATGGAGAACGCTGGGTGATATAATGGGATTAGAGTGTGTGATATAATGGAGAATGCTGGGTGATATAATGTGGGTAGAGTGTGTGATATAAGAGGGTAGTGTGTGTGATATAATGGAAAACGCTGGGTGATATAATGCGGGTAGAGTCTGTGATATAATGGAGAACGCTGGCTGTTATAATGGGGGTAGAGTGTGTGATATAACGGAGAACGCTGGGTGCTATAATGGGGTAGAGTGTGTGATATAATCGGGGTAGAGCTTGTGATATAATGGGGTTGAGTGTGTGTTATAATGGGGGAGGAGTATGTGATATAATTAAGAACGCTAGGTGATATGATGGGGTAGAGAGTGTGATATAATTGGGGTAGAATGTGTAATATAATGGAGAATGCTTGGTGATATAGTTGGGTAGAGTGTGTGATATAATGGAGAATGCTGGGTGATATAATGGGTAGCGTATGTGATATAATGGAGAATGCTGTGTGATATAATGGGGTAGAGTGTGTGATATAATGGCGAACGCTGGGTGTTATAATGCGGGTAGAGTCTGTGATATAACGGAGAACGCTGGGTGATATAATATGGTAGGGTGTGTGATATAATGGAGAAAGCTGGGTGATATAATGGGGTAGAGTGTGTGATATAATGGAAACGCTGGGTGATACAATGGGGTAGAGTGTGTGATATAATTGAGAACGCTGGGTGATATAATGGGTAGCGTGTGTGATATAATGGAGAACGCTGGGTGATTTAATGGGGTAGAGTGTGTGATATAATGGGGGTAGAGTGTGTTATATAATGGGGTAGAGTGTATGATATAATGGGGGAGGAGTATGTGATATAATGGAGAACGATAGGTGATATAATGGGGTAGAGTGTGTGATATAATGGGGGTAGAGTGTGTGATATAATGGAGAACGCTGGGTGATATAATGCGGTAGAGGGTGTGATATAATGGAGAACGCTGGGTGATATAATAGGGTAGAGTGTGTGATATAATAGAGAACGCTGGGTGATATAATGGGTAGAGTATGTGATACAATGGAGAACGCTGGGTGATATAATGGGGTAGAGTGTGTGATATAATGGAGAACGCTGGGTGATATGATGGGGTACAGTGCGTGATATAATGGAGAATGCTGGGTGATATAATGGGGTAGAGTGTGTGATATAATGGAGAACGCTTGGTGATATAATAGGGGTAGAGTGTGTGATATGATGGAGAAAGCTGAGTGATATAATGGGGCAGAGTGTGTGATATAATGGAGAATGGCTGATATAATGGGGTAGAGTCTGTGATATAATGGGGGTAGAGTGTGTGATACAATGGGGAACGCTGTGTGACATATTGGGGTAGAGTGTGTGATATAATGGAGAACGCTGGGTGATTTAATGGGGTAGAGTGTGTGATATAATGGGGGTAGAGTGTGTTATATAATGGGGTAGAGTGTATGATATAATGGGGGAGGAGTATGTGATATAATGGAGAACGATAGGTGATATAATGGGGTAGAGTGTGTGATATAATGGGGGTAGAGTGTGTGATATAATGGAGAACGCTGGGTGATATAATGCGGTAGAGGGTGTGATATAATGGAGAACGCTGGGTGATATAATGGGGTAGAGTGTGTGATATAATGGAGAACGCTGGGTGATATAATGGGTAGAGTATGTGATACAATGGAGAACGCTGGGTGATATAATGGGGTAGAGTGTGTGATATAATGGAGAACGCTGGGTGATATAATAGGGGTAGAGTGTGTGATATGATGGAGAAAGCTGAGTGACATAATGGGGCAGAGTGTGTGATATAATGGAGAATGGCTGATATAATGGGGTAGAGTGTGTGATATAATGGGGGTAGAGTGTGTGATACAATGGGGAACGCTGTGTGACATATTGGGGTAGAGTGTGTGATATAATGGGGGTAGTGTGTGTGATATAATGGGGGTAGAGTGTGTGATATAATGGAGAACGCTTGGTGATTTAATGGGGTAGAGTGTGTGATATAATTGGGGTACAGTGTGTGATATAATGGGGTAGAGTGTGTGATATAATGGAGAACGCTGGGTGATATAATCGGGGTAGAGTGTGTGATATAATGGAGAACGCTGGGTGATATAATGTGGTAGAGTGTGTGATATAATGGAGAACGGTGGGTGATATAAAGGGGTTCGAGTGTCCGATATAATGGAGAACGCTGGGTGATATAATGGGGTAGAGAGTGTGATATAATGGAGAACGCAGGCTGATATAATGGGGGTCGGATGTGTGATATAATGGAAAACGCTGTGTGATATAATGGGGGTAGAGTGTGTGATATAATGGGGAACACTGGGTGATATAATGGGGTAGAGTGTGTGATATAATGGAGGACGCTGGGTGATATAAAGGGGATTGAGTGTGTGATATAATGGAGAACGCTGTGTGATATAATGGGGTAGAGAGTGTGATATAATGGAGAATGCTGGGTGACATAATGGGGTAGATTGTGTGATATAATGGATAACGCTGTGTGATATAATGGGAGTAGAGTGTGTGATATAATGGGGTAGAGTGTGTGATATATTGGGTTAGAGAGTGTGATATAATGGGGGTAGAGTGTGTGATATAATGGGGAACGCTGGGTGATATAATGGGGTACAGTGTGTGATATAATGGAGAACGCTGGGTGATATAATGGGGTAGAGTGTGTGATATAATGTAGAACGCTGGGTGATATAATGGGTCGTGTGTGTGATATAATGGAGAAGGATGGGTGATATAATGGGGTACAGTGGGTGATAAAATGGAGAACGCTGGGTGATATAATCGGGTAGATTGTGTGATATAATGGAGTACGCTGGGAGATATAATGGGGGTAGATAGTGTGATATAATGGAGAATACTGGGTGGTATAATGGGGGTAGAGTGTGTGATATAATGGAGGGGAAGTATGTGATATAATGGAGAATGCTGGGTGGTATAATGGGGGTAGAGTGTGTGATATAATGGGGGTAGAGTGTGTGATATAATCGGCGTAGAGTGTGTGATATAATGGGGTAGAGTGTGTGATATAATGGGGTAGTGTCTGATATCATGGGGTAGAGTGTGTGATTTAATGGAGAACGCTGGGTGATATAATGCGGTAGAGGGTGTGATATAATGGAGAACGCTGGGTGATATAACGGGGTAGAGTGGGTGATATAATGGAGAACGCTGGGTGATATAATGGGGTACAGTGTGTGATATAATGGAGAACGCTGGGTGATATAATGGGGTAGAGTGTGTGATATAATGTAGAACGCTGGGTGATATAATGGGTCGTGTGTGTGATATAATGGAGAATGATGGGTGATATAATGGGGTAGAGTGGGTGATAAAATGGAGAACGCTGGGTGATATAATCGGGTAGAGTGTGTGATATAATGGAGTACGCTGGGAGATATAATGGGGGTAGATAGTGTGATATAATGGAGAATACTGGGTGGTATAATGGGGGTAGAGTGTGTGATATAATGGAGGTGAAGTATGTGATATAATGGAGAATGCTGGGTGGTATAATGGGGGTAGAGTGTGTGATATAATGGGGGTAGAGTGTGTGATATAATCGGCGTAGAGTGTGTGATATAATGGGGTAGAGTGTGTGATATAATGGAGAACGCTGGGTGATATATTCGGGGTAGAGGGTGTGATATTATGGAGAACGCTGGGTGATATAATGCGGGTAGAGTCTGTGATATAATGGAGAACACTGGGTGATGTAATGGGGTTAGAGGGTGTGATATAATGGAGAATGCTGGGTGATATAATGGGGGTAGAGTGTGTGATATAATGGAGAACGCTGGGTGATATAATGCGGGTAGAGTCTGTGATATAATGGAGAACGCTGGGTGATACAATGGGGTTAGAGTGTGTGATATAATGGAGAACGCTGGGTGATAAAATGGGGTTGGGTGTGTGATATAATGAAGAACGCTGGGTGATATAATGGGGTAGAGTTTGTGATATAATGGAGAACGCTGGGTGATATAATGGGGTACAGTTTGTGATATAATGGAGAACGCTTGGTGAAATAATGCGGGTAGAGTCTGTGATATAACGGAGAACGCTGGGTGATATAATAGGGTAGGGTGTGTGATATAATGGAGAAAGCTAAGTGATATAATGGGGTAGAGTGTGGGATATAATGGAGAACAGTGGGTGATATAATGGTGTAGAGTGTGTGATATAATGGAGAACGCTGGGTGATAGAATGGGATTAGAGTGTGTGATATAATGGAGAATGCTGGGTGATATAATGTGGGTAGAGTGTGTGATATAAGAGGGTAGTGTGTGTGATATAATGGAAAACGCTGGGTGATATAATGCGGGTAGAGTCTGTGATATAATGGAGAACGCTGGCTGTTATAATGGGGGTAGAGTGTGTGATATAATGGAGAACGCTGGGTGCTATAATGGGGTAGAGTGTGTGATATAATCGGGGTAGAGCTTGTGATATAATGGGGTTGAGTGTGTGTTATAATGGGGGAGGAGTATGTGATATAATTAAGAACGCTAGGTGATATGATGGGGTAGAGAGTGTGATATAATGGGGGTAGAGTGTGTAATATAATGGAGAATGCTTGGTGATATAATTGGGTAGAGTGTGTGATATAATGGAGAATGCTGGGTGATATAATGGGTAGCGTATGTGATATAATGGAGAATGCTGTGTGATATAATGGGGTAGAGTGTGTGATATAATGGCGAACGCAGGGTGTTATAATGCGGGTAGAGTCTGTGATATAACGGAGAACGCTGGGTGATATAATATGGTAGGGTGTGTGATATAATGGAGAAAGCTGGGTGATATAATGGGGTAGAGTGTGTGATATAATGGAAACGCTGGGTGATACAATGGGGTAGAGTGTGTGATATAATTGAGAACGCTGGGTGATATAATGGGTAGCGTGTGTGATATAATGGAGAACGCTGGGTGATTTAATGGGGTAGAGTGTGTGATATAATGGGGGTAGAGTGTGTTATATAATGGGGTAGAGTGTATGATATAATGGGGGAGGAGTATGTGATATAATGGAGAACGATAGGTGATATAATGGGGTAGAGTGTGTGATATAATGGGGGTAGAGTGTGTGATATAATGGAGAACGCTGGGTGATATAATGCGGTAGAGGGTGTGATATAATGGAGAACGCTGGGTGATATAATGGGGTAGAGTGTGTGATATAATGGAGAACGCTGGGTGATATGATGGGGTACAGTGCGTGATATAATGGAGAATGCTGGGTGATATAATGGGGTAGAGTGTGTGATATAATGGAGAACGCTTGGTGATATAATAGGGGTAGAGTGTGTGATATGATGGAGAAAGCTGAGTGATATAATGGGGCAGAGTGTGTGATATAATGGAGAATGGCTGATATAATGGGGTAGAGTGTGTGATATAATGGGGGTAGAGTGTGTGATACAATGGGGAACGCTGTGTGACATATTGGGGTAGAGTGTGTGATATAATGGAGAACGCTGGGTGATTTAATGGGGTAGAGTGTGTGATATAATGGGGGTAGAGTGTGTTATATAATGGGGTAGAGTGTATGATATAATGGGGGAGGAGTATGTGATATAATGGAGAACGATAGGTGATATAATGGGGTAGAGTGTGTGATATAATGGGGGTAGAGTGTGTGATATAATGGAGAACGCTGGGTGATATAATGCGGTAGAGGGTGTGATATAATGGAGAACGCTGGGTGATATAATGGGGTAGAGTGTGTGATATAATGGAGAACGCTGGGTGATATAATGGGTAGAGTATGTGATACAATGGAGAACGCTGGGTGATATAATGGGGTAGAGTGTGTGATATAATGGAGAACGCTGGGTGATATGATGGGGTACAGTGCGTGATATAATGGAGAATGCTGGGTGATATAATGGGGTAGAGTGTGTGATATAATGGAGAACGCTGGGTGATATAATAGGGGTAGAGTGTGTGATATGATGGAGAAAGCTGAGTGACATAATGGGGCAGAGTGTGTGATATAATGGAGAATGGCTGATATAATGGGGTAGAGTGTGTGATATAATGGGGGTAGAGTGTGTGATACAATGGGGAACGCTGTGTGACATATTGGGGTAGAGTGTGTGATATAATGGAGAACTCTGGGTGGTATAATGGCGTTAGAGTGTGTGATATAATGGGGGTGGAGTATGTGATATAATGGAGAACGCTAGGTGATATAATGCGGTAGAGTGTGTGATATAATGGGGGTAGTGTGTGTGATATAATGGGGGTAGAGTGTGTGATATAATGGAGAACGCTGGGTGATTTAATGGGGTAGAGTGTGTGATATAATTGGGGTACAGTGTGTGATATAATGGGGTAGAGTGTGTGATATAATGGAGAACGCTGGGTGATATAATCGGGGTAGAGTGTGTGATATAATGGAGAACGCTGGGTGATATAATGTGGTAGAGTGTGTGATATAATGGAGAACGGTGGGTGATATAAAGGGGTTCGAGTGTCCGATATAATGGAGAACGCTGGGTGATATAATGGGGTAGAGAGTGTGATATAATGGAGAACGCAGGCTGATATAATGGGGGTCGGATGTGTGATATAATGGAAAACGCTGTGTGATATAATGGGGGTAGAGTGTGTGATATAATGGGGAACACTGGGTGATATAATGGGGTAGAGTGTGTGATATAATGGAGAACGGTGGGTGATACTATGGGGTAGTCAGTGTGATATAATGGAGGACGCTGGGTGATATAAAGGGGATTGAGTGTGTGATATAATGGAGAACGCTGTGTGATATAATGGGGTAGAGTGTGTGATATAATGGGGGTAGAGTGTGTTATATAATGGGGTAGAGTGTATGATATAAAGGGGGAGGAGTATGTGATATAATGGAGAACGATAGGTGATATAATGGGGTAGAGTGTGTGATATAATGGGGGTAGAGTGTGTGATATAATGGAGAACGCTGGGTGATATAATGCGGTAGAGGGTGTGATATAATGGAGAACGCTGGGTGATATAATGGGGTAGAGTGTGTGATATAATGGAGAACGCTGGGTGATATAATGGGTAGAGTATGTGATACAATGGAGAACGCTGGGTGATATAATGGGGTAGAGTGTGTGATATAATGGAGAACGCTGGGTGATATGATGGGGAACAGTGCGTGATATAATGGAGAATGCTGGGTGATATAATGGGGTAGAGTGTGTGATATAATGGAGAACGCTGGGTGATATAATAGGGGTAGAGTGTGTGATATGATGGAGAAAGCTGAGTGACATAATGGGGCAGAGTGTGTGATATAATGGAGAATGGCTGATATAATGGGGTAGAGTGTGTGATATAATGGGGGTAGAGTGTGTGATACAATGGGGAACGCTGTGTGACATATTGGGGTAGAGTGTGTGATATAATGGAGAACTCTGGGTGGTATAATGGCGTTAGAGTGTGTGATATAATGGGGGTGGAGTATGTGATATAATGGAGAACGCTAGGTGATATAATGCGGTAGAGTGTGTGATATAATGGGGGTAGTGTGTGTGATATAATGGGGGTAGAGTGTGTGATATAATGGAGAACGCTGGGTGATTTAATGGGGTAGAGTGTGTGATATAATTGGGGTACAGTGTGTGATATAATGGGGTAGAGTGTGTGATATAATGGAGAACGCTGGGTGATATAATCGGGGTAGAGTGTGTGATATAATGGAGAACGCTGGGTGATATAATGTGGTAGAGTGTGTGATATAATGGAGAACGGTGGGTGATATAAACGGGTTCGAGTGTCCGATATAATGGAGAACGCTGGGTGATATAATGGGGTAGAGAGTGTGATATAATGGAGAACGCAGGCTGATATAATGGGGGTCGGATGTGTGATATAATGGAAAACGCTGTGTGATATAATGGGGGTAGAGTGTGTGATATAATGGGGAACACTGGGTGATATAATGGGGTAGAGTGTGTGATATAATGGAGAACGGTGGGTGATACTATGGGGTAGTCAGTGTGATATAATGGAGGACGCTGGGTGATATAAAGGGGATTGAGTGTGTGATATAATGGAGAACGCTGTGTGATATAATGGGGTAGAGAGTGTGATATAATGGAGAATGCTGGGTGACATAATGGGGTAGATTGTGTGATATAATGGATAACGCTGTGTGATATAATGGGAGTAGAGTGTGTGATATAATGGGGTAGAGTGTGTGATATATTGGGTTAGAGAGTGTGATATAATGGGGGTAGAGTGTGTGATTTAATGGGGAACGCTGGGTGATATAATGGGGTACAGTGTGTGATATAATGGAGAACGCTGGGTGATATAATGGGGTAGAGTGTGTGATATAATGTAGAACGCTGGGTGATATAATGGGTCGTGTGTGTGATATAATGGAGAAGGATGGGTGATATAATGGTGTACAGTGGGTGATAAAATGGAGAACGCTGGGTGATATAATCGGGTAGAGTGTGTGATATAATGGAGTACGCTGGTAGATATAATGGGGGTAGATAGTGTGATATAATGGAGAATACTGGGTGGTATAATGGGGGTAGAGTGTGTGATATAATGGAGGTGAAGTATGTGATATAATGGAGAATGCTGGGTGGTATAATGGGGGTAGAGTGTGTGATATAATGGGGGTAGAGTGTGTGATATAATCGGCGTAGAGTGTGTGATATAATGGGGTAGAGTGTGTGATATAATGGGGTAGTGTCTGATATCATGGGGTAGAGTGTGTGATTTAATGGAGAACGCTGGGTGATATAATGCGGTAGAGGATGTGATATAATGGAGAACGCTGGGTGATATAATGGGGTAGAGTGTGTGATATAATGGAGAACGCTGGGTGATATGATGGGGTACAGTGCGTGATATAATGGAGAAAGCTGGGTGCTATAATGGGGTAGAGTGTGTGATATAATCGGGGTAGGGTGTGTGATATAATGGGGTAGAGTGTGTGATATAATGGGGCAGAGTGTGTGGTATAATGGGGGAGGAGTATGTGATATAATGCAGAACGCTAGGTGATATGATGGGGTAGAGTGTGTGATATAATGGGGGTAGGGTGTGTAATATAATGGAGAACGCTTGGTGATATAATTGGGTAGAGTGTGTGATATAATGGAGAATGCTGGGTGATATAATGTGGTAGAGTGTGTGATATAATGGAGAACGGTGGGTGATATAAACGGGTTCGAGTGTCCGATATAATGGAGAACGCTGGGTGATATAATGGGGTAGAGTGTGTGATATAATGGAGTACGCTGTGTGATATAATGGGGTAGAGTGAGTGATATAATGGAGAACGCAGGGTGATATAATGGGGTAGAGTGTGTGACATAATGGGGGTAGAGTGTGTGATATAATGGGGAACGCTGGGTGATATAATGTGGTAGAGTGTGTGATATAATGGAGAACGCTGGGTGATATAATGGGTAGTGTGTGTGATATAATGGAGAATGCTGTGTGATATAATGGGGTAGAGTGTGTGATACAATGGAAAACGCTGGGTGATATAATGGGGTAGAGTGTGTGATATAATGTAGAACGCTGGGTGATATGATGGGGTACAGTGCGTGATATAATGGAGAATGCTGGGTGATATAATGGGGTAGAGTGTGTGATATAATGGAGAACGCTGGGTGATATAATAGGGGTAGAGTGTGTGATATAATGGAGAAAGCTGAGTGATATAATGGGGCAGAGTGTGTAATATAATGGAGAACACTGGCTGATATAATGGGGTAGAGTGTGTGATATAATGGGGGTAGAGTGTGTGATACAATGGGGAACGATGTGTGACATATTGGGGTAGAGTGTGTGATATAATGGAGAACGCTGGGTGATATAATGCGGGTAGAGTCTGTGATATAATGGAGAACGCTGGGTGATATAATGGGGTTAGAGTGTGTGATATAATGGAGAACGCTGGGAGATAAAATGCGGTTGGGTGTGTGATATAATGAAGAACGCTGGGTGATATAATGGGGTAGAGTGTGTGATATAATGGAGAACGCTGGGTGATATAATGGGGTAGAGTGTGTGATATAATGGAGAACGCTGGGTGATATAATGGGGTAGAGTGTGTGATATAATGGAGAACTCTGGGTGATTTAATGGGGTAGAGTGTGTGATATAATGGTGAACGCTGGGTGATATAATGGGGTAGAGTGTGTGATAAAATGGAGTGCGCTGTGTGATATAATGGGGTAGAGTGAGTGATATAATGGAGAACGCTGGGTGATATAATGGGGTAGACTGTGTGATATAATGGGGGTAGAGTGTGTGATTTAATGGGGAACGCTGGGTGATATAATGTGGTAGAGTGTGTGATATAATGGAGAACGCTGGGTGATATTATGGGTAGCGTGTGTGATATAATGGAGAATGCTGTGTGATATAATGGCGTAGAGTGTGTGATACAATGAAGAACGCTGGGTGATATAATGGGGTAGAGTGTGTGATATAATGGGGGTAGAGTGTGTGATATAATGGGGAACGCTGGGTGATATAATGTGGTAGAGTGTGTGATATAATGGAGAACGCTGGCTGATATAATGGGGTAGAGTGTGTGATATAATGGAGAACGCTGGGTGATATGATGGGGTGCAGTGCGTGATATAATGGAGAATGCTGGGTGATATAATGGGGTAGAGTGTGTGATATAATGGAGAATGCTGGGTGATATAATAGGGGTAGAGTGTGTGATATAATGGAGAACGCTGGGTGATATATTCGGTGTAGAGGGTGTGATATGATTCAGAACGCTGGGTGATATAATGGGGTAGAGTGTGTGATATAATGGAGAACGCTGGGTGATATAATGCGGGTGGAGTCTGTGATATAATGGAGAACGCTGGGTGATATAATGGGGTTAGAGTGTGTGATATAATGGAGAATGCTGGGTGATATAATGGGGGTAGAGTGTGTGATATAATGTTGAACGCTGGGTGATATAATGCGGGTAGAGTCTGTGATATAATGGAGAATGCTGGGTGATATAATGGGGGTAGAGTGTGAGATATAATGGAGAACGCTGGGTGATATAATGCGGGTTGAGTCTGTCATATAATGGAGAACGCTGGGTGATATAATGGGGTTAGAGTGTGTGATATAATGGAGAACGCTGGGTGATAAAATGGGGTAGGTGTGTGATATAATGGAGTACGCTGGGTGATATAATGGGGTAGAGTTTGTGATATAATGGAGAACGCTGGGTGATATAATGGGGTAGAGTGTGTGATATAATGGAGAACGCTGGGTGATATAATGGGGTAGAGTATGTGATATAATGGAGAACGCTGGGTGACATAATGGGGTAGAGTGTGTGATATAATGGAGAACGCTGGGTGATATAATGGGGTAGAGTGTGTGATATAATGGGGGTAGAGTGTGTGATATAAAGGAGAACGCTGGGTTATATAATGGGGGTAGAGTGAGTGATATAATGGAGAACGCTGGGTGATATAATGGGGTAGAGTGTGTGATATAAAGGAGAACGCTGGGTGATATAATGGGGGTAGAGTGTGTGATATAATGGAGAACGCTGGGTGATATAATGGAGAACGCTGGGTGGAATAATGGGGGTAGAGTGTGTGATATAATGGAGAACGCTGGGTAATATAATGGGGGTAGAGTGTGTGATATAATGGAGAACGCTGGGTGATATAATGGGGGTAGAGTGTGTGATATAATGGAGAACGCTGGGTGATATAATGGGGTAGAGTGTGTGATATAATGGAGAACGCTGGGTGATATAATCGGGGTAGAGTGTGTGATATAATGGAGAACGCTGGGTAATATAATGGGGGTAGAGTGTGTGATATAATGGAGAACGCTGGGTGATATAATGGGGGTAGAGTGTGTGATATAATGGAGAACGCTGGGTGATATAATGGGGTAGAGTGTGTGATATAATGGAGTACGCTGGGTGATGTAATGGGGTAGAGTGTGATATAATGGAGAACGCTACATGATATAATGGCGTAAAGGGTGTGATGTAATGGAAAACGCAAGCTGATATAATGAGGGTAGAGTGTGTGATATAATGGAGAACGCTGGGTGATATAGTGGGGTAGAGTGTGTGATATAATGGAGAACGCTGGGTGATATAATGCGGGTAGAGTCTGTGATATAATGGAGAACGCTGGGTGATATAATGGGGTTAGAGTGTGTGATATAATGGAGAATGCTGTGTGATATAATGGGGAACGCTGGGTGTTATAATGCGGGTAGAGTCTGTGATATAACGGAGAACGCTGGGTGATATAATATGGTAGGGTGTGTGATATAATGGGGGTAGAGTGTGTGATATAATGGAGAAAGCTGGGTGATATAATGGGCTAGAGTGTGTGATATAATGGAAACGCTGGGTGATACAATGGGGTAGAGTGTGTGATATAATTGAGAACGCTGGGTGATATAATGGGTAGCGTGTGTGATATAATGGAGAACGCTGTGTGATTTAATGGGGTAGAGAGTGTGATATAATGGGGGTAGAGTGTGTTATATAATGGGGTAGAGTGTGTGATATAATGGAGAACGCTAGGTGATATAATGGGGTAGAGTGTGTGATATAATGGAGAACGCTGGGTGATATAATGCGGTAGAGGGTGTGATATAATGGAGAACGCTGGGTGATATAATGGGGTAGAGTGTGTGATATAATGGAGAACGCTAGGTGATATGATGGGGTACAGTCCGTGATATAATGGAGAATGCTGGGTGATATAATGGGGTAGAGTGTGTGATATAATGGAGAACACTGGCTGATATAATGGGGTAGAGTGTGTGATATAATGGGGGTAGAATGTGTGATACAATGGGGAACGCTGTGTGACATATTGGGGTAGAGTGTGTGATATAATGGAGAACTCTGGGTGGTATAATGGCGTTAGAGTGTGTGATATAATGGGGGTGGAGTATGTGATATAATGGAGAACGCTAGGTTATATAATGCGGTAGAGTGTGTGATATAATGGGGGTAGTCTGTGTGATATAATGGGGGTAGAGTGTGTGATATAATGGAGAACGCTGGGTGATTTAATGGGGTAGAGTGTGTGATATAATTGGGGTACAGTGTGTGATATAATGGGGTAGAGTGTGTGATATAATGGAGAACGCTGGGTGATATAATACGGTAGAGTGTGTGATATAATGGAGAAGGCTAGGTGATATAATGGGGTAGAGTGTGTGATATAATGGAGAACGCTTGGTGATATAATGGGTAGCGTGTGTGATATAATGGAGAACGCTTGGTGAAATAATGCGGGTAGAGTCTGTGATATAACGGAGAACGCTGGGTGATATAATAGGGTAGGGTTTGTGATATAATGGAGAACGCTAAGTGATATAATGGGGTAGAGTGTGGGATATAATGGAGAACAGTGGGTGATATAATGGTGTAGAGTGTGTGATATAATGGAGAACGCTGGGTGATAGAATGGGGTAGTCTGTAATATAATGGAGAACGCTGGGTGATATAATGGGATTAGAGTGTGTGATATAATGGAGAATGCTGGGTGATATAATGTGGGTAGAGTGTGTGATATAAGAGGGTAGTGTGTGTGATATAATGGAAAACGCTGGGTGATATAATGCGGGTAGAGTCTGTGATATAATGGAGAACGCTGGGTGATATAATGGGGGTAGAGTGTGTGATATAATGGAGAATGCTGGGTGATATAATGGGGCTAGAGTGTGTGATATAATGCAGAACGCTGGGTGATATAATGCGGGTAGAGTCTGTCATATAATGGAGAACGCTGGGTGATATAATGGGGTTAGAGTGTGTGATATAATGGAGAACGCTGGGTGATAAAATGGGGTTGGGTGTGTGATATAATGGAGGACGCTGGGTGATATAATGGGGTAGAGTTTGTGACATAATGGAGAACGCTGGGTGATATAATGGGGTAGAGTGCGTGATATAACTGAGTAAGCTGTGTGATATAATGGGGTGGAGTGAGTGATATAATGGAGAACGCTGGTTGATATAATGGGGTAGAGTGTGTGATATAATGGGGGTAAAGTGTGTGATATAATGGGGAACGCTGGGTGATATAATGTGGTAGAGTGTGTGATATAATTGTGTACGCTGGGTGATATAATGGGGTAAGTGAGTGATATAATGGAGAACGCTGGGTGATATAATGGGGTAGAGTGTGTGATATAATGGAGAATGCTGGGTGATATAATGGGGTAGAGTGTGTGATATAATGGAGAACGCTGGGTGATATAATGGGGTAGAGTGTGTGATATAATGGAGTACGCTGTGTGATATAATGGGGTAAAGTGTGATATAATGGGGGTAGAGTGTGTGATATAAAGGAGAACGCTGGGTTATATAATGGGGGTAGAGTGAGTGATATAATGGAGAACGCTGGGTGATATAATGGGGTAGAGTGTGTGATATAAAGGAGAACGCTGGGTGATATAATGGGGGTAGTGTGAGTGATATAATGGGGGTAGAGTGTGTGATATAATGGAGAACGCTGGGTGGAATAATGGGGGTAGAGTGTGTGATATAATGGAGAACGCAAGGTGATATAATGGGGGTAGAGTGTGTGATATAATGGAGAACGCTGGGTGATATATTCGGGGTAGAGGGTGTGATATGATTCAGAACGCTGGGTGATATAATGGGGTAGAGTGTGTGATATAATGGAGAACGCTGGGTGATATAATGCGGGTAGAGTCTGTGATATAATGGAGAACGCTGGGTGATATAATGGGGTTAGAGTGTGTGATATAATGGAGAATGCTGTGTGATATAATGGGGAACGCTGGGTGTTATAATGCGGGTAGAGTCTGTGATATAACGGAGAACGCTGGGTGATATAATATGGTAGGGTGTGTGATATAATGGGGGTAGAGTGTGTGATATAATGGAGAAAGCTGGGTGATATAATGGGCTAGAGTGTGTGATATAATGGAAACGCTGGGTGATACAATGGGGTAGAGTGTGTGATATAATTGAGAACGCTGGGTGATATAATGGGTAGCGTGTGTGATATAATGGAGAACGCTGTGTGATTTAATGGGGTAGAGAGTGTGATATAATGGGGGTAGAGTGTGTTATATAATGGGGTAGAGTGTGTGATATAATGGAGAACGCTAGGTGATATAATGGGGTAGAGTGTGTGATATAATGGAGAACGCTGGGTGATATAATGCGGTAGAGGGTGTGATATAATGGAGAACGCTGGGTGATATAATGGGGTAGAGTGTGTGATATAATGGAGAACGCTAGGTGATATGATGGGGTACAGTCCGTGATATAATGGAGAATGCTGGGTGATATAATGGGGTAGAGTGTGTGATATAATGGAGAACACTGGCTGATATAATGGGGTAGAGTGTGTGATATAATGGGGGTAGAATGTGTGATACAATGGGGAACGCTGTGTGACATATTGGGGTAGAGTGTGTGATATAATGGAGAACTCTGGGTGGTATAATGGCGTTAGAGTGTGTGATATAATGGGGGTGGAGTATGTGATATAATGGAGAACGCTAGGTTATATAATGCGGTAGAGTGTGTGATATAATGGGGGTAGTCTGTGTGATATAATGGGGGTAGAGTGTGTGATATAATGGAGAACGCTGGGTGATTTAATGGGGTAGAGTGTGTGATATAATTGGGGTACAGTGTGTGATATAATGGGGTAGAGTGTGTGATATAATGGAGAACGCTGGGTGATATAATACGGTAGAGTGTGTGATATAATGGAGAAGGCTAGGTGATATAATGGGGTAGAGTGTGTGATATAATGGAGAACGCTTGGTGATATAATGGGTAGCGTGTGTGATATAATGGAGAACGCTTGGTGAAATAATGCGGGTAGAGTCTGTGATATAACGGAGAACGCTGGGTGATATAATAGGGTAGGGTTTGTGATATAATGGAGAACGCTAAGTGATATAATGGGGTAGAGTGTGGGATATAATGGAGAACAGTGGGTGATATAATGGTGTAGAGTGTGTGATATAATGGAGAACGCTGGGTGATAGAATGGGGTAGTCTGTAATATAATGGAGAACGCTGGGTGATATAATGGGATTAGAGTGTGTGATATAATGGAGAATGCTGGGTGATATAATGTGGGTAGAGTGTGTGATATAAGAGGGTAGTGTGTGTGATATAATGGAAAACGCTGGGTGATATAATGCGGGTAGAGTCTGTGATATAATGGAGAACGCTGGGTGATATAATGGGGGTAGAGTGTGTGATATAATGGAGAATGCTGGGTGATATAATGGGGCTAGAGTGTGTGATATAATGCAGAACGCTGGGTGATATAATGCGGGTAGAGTCTGTCATATAATGGAGAACGCTGGGTGATATAATGGGGTTAGAGTGTGTGATATAATGGAGAACGCTGGGTGATAAAATGGGGTTGGGTGTGTGATATAATGGAGGACGCTGGGTGATATAATGGGGTAGAGTTTGTGACATAATGGAGAACGCTGGGTGATATAATGGGGTAGAGTGCGTGATATAACTGAGTAAGCTGTGTGATATAATGGGGTGGAGTGAGTGATATAATGGAGAACGCTGGTTGATATAATGGGGTAGAGTGTGTGATATAATGGGGGTAAAGTGTGTGATATAATGGGGAACGCTGGGTGATATAATGTGGTAGAGTGTGTGATATAATTGTGTACGCTGGGTGATATAATGGGGTAAGTGAGTGATATAATGGAGAACGCTGGGTGATATAATGGGGTAGAGTGTGTGATATAATGGAGAATGCTGGGTGATATAATGGGGTAGAGTGTGTGATATAATGGAGAACGCTGGGTGATATAATGGGGTAGAGTGTGTGATATAATGGAGTACGCTGTGTGATATAATGGGGTAAAGTGTGATATAATGGGGGTAGAGTGTGTGATATAAAGGAGAACGCTGGGTTATATAATGGGGGTAGAGTGAGTGATATAATGGAGAACGCTGGGTGATATAATGGGGTAGAGTGTGTGATATAAAGGAGAACGCTGGGTGATATAATGGGGGTAGTGTGAGTGATATAATGGGGGTAGAGTGTGTGATATAATGGAGAACGCTGGGTGGAATAATGGGGGTAGAGTGTGTGATATAATGGAGAACGCAAGGTGATATAATGGGGGTAGAGTGTGTGATATAATGGAGAACGCTGGGTGATATAATGGGGGTAGAGTGTGTGATATAATGGAGAACGCTGGGTGATATAATCGGGGTAGATTGTGTGATATAATGGAGAACACTGTGTGATATAATGGGGTAGAGTGTGTGATATAATGGAGAACGCTGGGTGATATAATGGGGGTAGAGTGTGTGATATAATGGAGAACGCTGGGTGATATAATGGGGTAGTGTGTGTGATATAATGGAGTACGCTAGGTGATATAATGGGGTAGAGTGTGATATAATGGAGAACGCTACGTGATATAATGGCATAAAGGGTGTGATATAATGGAGAACGCTGGGTGATATAATGGGGTAGAGTGTGTGATATAATGGACAAAGCTGTGTGATATAATGGGGTAGAGTGTGTGATATAATGGAGAACGCTGGGTGATATATTCGGGGTAGAGGGTGTGATATGATTCAGAACGCTGGGTGATATAATGGGGTAGAGTGTGTGATATAATGGAGAACGCTGGGTGATATAATGCGGGTAGAGTCTGTGATATAATGGAGAACGCTGGGTGATATAATGGGGTAGAGTGTGTGATATAATGGAGAACGCTGGGTGATATAATGGGGTAGAGTGTGTGATATAATGGAGAACGCTGGGTGATATAATGGGGTAGAGTGTGTGATATAATGGAGAACGCTGGGTGATATAATGGGGTAGAGTGTGTGATATAATGGAGTACGCTCTGTGATATAATGGGGTAAAGTGAGTGATATAATGGAGAACGCTGGGTGATATAATGGGGTAGAGTGTGTGATATAATGGGGGTAGAGTGTGTGATATAATGGGGAACGCTGGGTGATATAATGGGATTAGAGTGTGTGATATAATGGGGAATGCTGGGTGATATAATGTGGGTAGAGTGTGTGATATAAGAGGGTAGTGTGTGTGATATAATGGAATACGCTGGGTGATATAATGCGGGTAGAGTCTGTGATATAATGGAGAACGCTGGGTGATATAATGGGGGTAGAGTGTGTGATATAATGGAGAATGCTGTGTGATATAACGGGGGTAGAGTGTGTGATATAATGCAGAACGCTGGGTGATATAATGCGGGTAGAGTCTGTCATATAATGGAGAACGCTGGGTGATATAATGGGGTTAGAGTGTGTGATATAATGGAGAACGCTGGGTGATAAAATGGGGTTGGGTGTGTGATATAATGGAGGACGCTGGGTGATATAATGGGGTAGAGTTTGTGATATAATGGAGAACGCTGGGTGATATAATGGGGTAGAGTGTGTGATATAACTGAGTAAGCTGTGTGATATAATGGGGTGGAGTGAGTGATATAATGGAGAACGCTGGGTGATATAATGGGGTAGAGTGTGTGATATAATGGGGGTAAAGTGTGTGATATAATGGGGAACGCTGGGTGATATAATGTGGTAGAGTGTGTGATATAATTGTGTACGCTGGGTAATATAATGGGGGTAGAGTGTGTGATATAATGGAGAACGCTGGGTGATATAATGCGGGTAGAGTCTGTGATATAATGGAGAACGCTGGGTGATATAATGGGGTAGAGTGTGTGATATAATGGAGAACGCTGGGTGATATAATGGGGTAGAGTGTGTGATATAATGGAGAACGCTGGGTGATATAATGGGGTAGAGTGTGTGATATAATGGAGAACGCTGGGTGATATAATGGGGTAGAGTGTGTGATATAATGGAGTACGCTGTGTGATATAATGGGGTAAAGTGTGTGATATAATGGAGAACTCTGGGTGGTATAATGGCGTTAGAGTGTGTGATATAATGGGGGTGGAGTATGTGATATAATGGAGAACGCTAGGTTATATAATGCGGTAGAGTGTGTGATATAATGGGGGTAGTCTGTGTGATATAATGGGGGTAGAGTGTGTGATATAATGGAGAACGCTGGGTGATTTAATGGGGTAGAGTGTGTGATATAATTGGGGTACAGTGTGTGATATAATGGGGTAGAGTGTGTGATATAATGGAGAACGCTGGGTGATATAATACGGTAGAGTGTGTGATATAATGGAGAAGGCTAGGTGATATAATGGGGTAGAGTGTGTGATATAATGGAGAACGCTTGGTGATATAATGGGTAGCGTGTGTGATATAATGGAGAACGCTTGGTGAAATAATGCGGGTAGAGTCTGTGATATAACGGAGAACGCTGGGTGATATAATAGGGTAGGGTTTGTGATATAATGGAGAACGCTAAGTGATATAATGGGGTAGAGTGTGGGATATAATGGAGAACAGTGGGTGATATAATGGTGTAGAGTGTGTGATATAATGGAGAACGCTGGGTGATAGAATGGGGTAGTCTGTAATATAATGGAGAACGCTGGGTGATATAATGGGATTAGAGTGTGTGATATAATGGAGAATGCTGGGTGATATAATGTGGGTAGAGTGTGTGATATAAGAGGGTAGTGTGTGTGATATAATGGAAAACGCTGGGTGATATAATGCGGGTAGAGTCTGTGATATAATGGAGAACGCTGGGTGATATAATGGGGGTAGAGTGTGTGATATAATGGAGAATGCTGGGTGATATAATGGGGCTAGAGTGTGTGATATAATGCAGAACGCTGGGTGATATAATGCGGGTAGAGTCTGTCATATAATGGAGAACGCTGGGTGATATAATGGGGTTAGAGTGTGTGATATAATGGAGAACGCTGGGTGATAAAATGGGGTTGGGTGTGTGATATAATGGAGGACGCTGGGTGATATAATGGGGTAGAGTTTGTGACATAATGGAGAACGCTGGGTGATATAATGGGGTAGAGTGCGTGATATAACTGAGTAAGCTGTGTGATATAATGGGGTGGAGTGAGTGATATAATGGAGAACGCTGGTTGATATAATGGGGTAGAGTGTGTGATATAATGGGGGTAAAGTGTGTGATATAATGGGGAACGCTGGGTGATATAATGTGGTAGAGTGTGTGATATAATTGTGTACGCTGGGTGATATAATGGGGTAAGTGAGTGATATAATGGAGAACGCTGGGTGATATAATGGGGTAGAGTGTGTGATATAATGGAGAATGCTGGGTGATATAATGGGGTAGAGTGTGTGATATAATGGAGAACGCTGGGTGATATAATCGGGTAGAGTATGTGATATAATGGAGTACGCTGTGTGATATAATGTGGTAAAGTGTGATATAATGGGGGTAGAGTGTGTGATATAAAGGAGAACGCTGGGTTATATAATGGGGGTAGAGTGAGTGATATAATGGAGAACGCTGGGTGATATAATGGGGTAGAGTGTGTGATATAAAGGAGAACGCTGGGTGATATAATGGGGGTAGTGTGAGTGATATAATGGGGGTAGAGTGTGTGATATAATGGAGAACGCTGGGTGGAATAATGGGGGTAGAGTGTGTGATATAATGGAGAACGCAAGGTGATATAATGGGGGTAGAGTGTGTGATATAATGGAGAACGCTGGGTGATATAATGGGGGTAGAGTGTGTGATATAATGGAGAACGCTGGGTGATATAATCGGGGTAGATTGTGTGATATAATGGAGAACACTGTGTGATATAATGGGGTAGAGTGTGTGATATAATGGAGAACGCTGGGTGATATAATGGGGGTAGAGTGTGTGATATAATGGAGAACGCTGGGTGATATAATGGGGTAGTGTGTGTGATATAATGGAGTACGCTAGGTGATATAATGGGGTAGAGTGTGATATAATGGAGAACGCTACGTGATATTATGGCATAAAGGGTGTCATATAATGGAGAATGCAAGGTGATATAATGGGGGTAGAGTGTGTGATATAATGGAGAACGCTGGGTGATATAATGGGGTAGAGTGTGTGATATAATGGAGAACGCTGGGTGATATAATCGGGGTAGAGTGTGTGATATAATGGAGAACGCTGGGTAATATAATGCGGGTAGAGTCTGTGATATAATGGAGAACGCTGGGTGATATAATGGGGTAGAGTGTGTGATATAATGGACAAAGCTGTGTGATATAATGGGGTAGAGTGTGTGATATAATGGAGAACGCTGGGTGATATATTCGGGGTAGAGGGTGTGATATGATTCAGAACGCTGGGTGATATAATGGGGTAGAGTGTGTGATATAATGGAGAACGCTGGGTGATATAATGCGGGTAGAGTCTGTGATATAATGGAGAACGCTGGGTGATATAATGGGGTAGAGTGTGTGATATAATGGAGAACGCTGGGTGATATAATGGGGTAGAGTGTGTGATATAATGGAGAACGCTGGGTGATATAATGGGGTAGAGTGTGTGATATAATGGAGAACGCTGGGTGATATAATGGGGTAGAGTGTGTGATATAATGGAGTACGCTGTGTGATATAATGGGGTAAAGTGAGTGATTTAATGGAGAACGCTGGGTGATATAATGGGGTAGAGTGTGTGATATAATGGGGGTAGAGTGTGTGATATAATGGGGAACGCTGGGTGATATAATGGGATTAGAGTGTGTGATATAATGGGGAATGCTGGGTGATATAATGTGGGTAGAGTGTGTGATATAAGAGGGTAGTGTGTGTGATATAATGGAATACGCTGGGTGATATAATGCGGGTAGAGTCTGTGATATAATGGAGAACGCTGGGTGATATAATGGTGGTAGAGTGTGTGATATAATGGAGAATGCTGTGTGATATAACGGGGGTAGAGTGTGTGATATAATGCAGAACGCTGGGTGATATAATGCGGGTAGAGTCTGTCATATAATGGAGAACGCTGGGTGATATAATGGGGTTAGAGTGTGTGATATAATGGAGAACGCTGGGTGATAAAATGGGGTTGGGTGTGTGATATAATGGAGGACGCTGGGTGATATAATGGGGTAGAGTTTGTGATATAATGGAGAACGCTGGGTGATATAATGGGGTAGAGTGTGTGATATAATGGGGGTAAAGTGTGTGATATAATGGGGAACGCTGGGTGATATAATGTGGTAGAGTGTGTGATATAATTGTGTACGCTGGGTAATATAATGGGGGTAGAGTGTGTGATATAATGGAGAACGCTGGGTGATATAATGCGGGTAGAGTCTGTGATATAATGGAGAACGCTGGGTGATATAATGGGGTAGAGTGTGTGATATAATGGAGAACGCTGGGTGATATAATGGGGTAGAGTGTGTGATATAATGGAGAACGCTGGGTGATATAATGGGGTAGAGTGTGTGATATAATGGAGAACACTGGGTGATATAATGGGGTAGAGTGTGTGATATAATGGAGTACGCTGTGTGATATAATGGGGTAAAGTGAGTGATATAATGGAGAACGCTGGGTGATATAATGGGGTAGAGTGTGTGATATAATGGGTGTAGAGTGTGTGATATAATGGGGAACGCTGGGTGATATAATGGGATTAGAGTGTGTGATATAATGGGGAATGCTGGGTGATATAATGTGGGTAGAGTGTGTGATATAAGAGGGTAGTGTGTGTGATATAATGGAATACGCTGGGTGATATAATGCGGGTAGAGTCTGTGATATAATGGAGAACGCTGGGTGATATAATGGGGGTAGAGTGTGTGATATAATGGAGAATGCTGTGTGATATAACGGGGGTAGAGTGTGTGATATAATGCAGAACGCTGGGTGATATAATGCGGGTAGAGTCTGTCATATAATGGAGAACGCTGGGTGATATAATGGGGTTAGAGTGTGTGATATAATGGAGAACGCTGGGTGATAAAAAGGGGTTGGGTGTGTGATATAATGGAGGACGCTGGGTGATATAATGGGGTAGAGTTTGTGATATAATGGAGAACGCTGGGTGATATAATGGGGTAGAGTGTGTGATATAACTGAGTAAGCTGTGTGATATAATGGGGTGGAGTGAGTGATATAATGGAGAACGCTGGGTGATATAATGGGGTAGAGTGTGTGATATAATGGGGGTAAAGTGTGTGATATAATGGGGAACGCTGGGTGATATAATGTGGTAGAGTGTGTGATATAATTGTGTACGCTGGGTAATATAATGGGGGTAGAGTGTGTGATATAATGGAGAACGCTGGGTGATATAATGGGGGTAGAGTGTGTGATATAATGGAGAACGCAGGGTGATATAATCGGGGTAGAGTGTGTGATATAATGGAAAAAACTGTGTGATATAATGGGGTAGAGTGTGTGATATAATGGAGAACGCTGGGTGATATAATGGGGGTAGAGTGTGTGATATAATGGAGTACGCTGGGTGATATAATGGGGTAGAGTGTGATATAATGGAGAACGCTACGTGATATAATGGCGTAAAGGGTGTGATATAATGGAGAACGCAAGGTGATATAATGGGGTAGAGTGTGTGATATAATGGAGAACGCTGGGTGATATAATGGGGTAGAGTGTGTGATATAATGGACAAAGCAGTGTGATATAATGGGGTAGAGTGTGTGATATAATGGAGAACGCTGGGTGATATAATGCGGGTAGAGTCTGTGATATAATGGAGAACGCTGGGTGATATAATGGGGTTAGAGTGTCTGATATAATGGAGAATGCTGGGTGATATAATGGGGTAGAGTGTGTGATATAATGGAGAATGCTGGGTGATATAATGGGGTAGAGTGTGTGATATAATGGAGAACGCTGGGTGATATAATGGGGTAGAGTGTGTGATATAATGGAGAACGCTGGGTGATATAATGGGGTAGAGTGTGTGATATAATGGAGTACGCTGTGTGATATAATGGGGTAGAGTGAGTGATATAATGGAGAACGCTGGGTGATATAATGGGGTAGAGTGTGTGACATAATGGGGGTAGAGTGTGTGATATAATGGGGAACGCTGGGTGATATAATGTGGTAGAGTGTGTGATATAATGGAGAACGCTGGGTGATATAATGGGTAGTGTGTGTGATATAATGGAGAATGCTGTGTGATATAATGGGGTAGAGTGTGTGATACAATGGAAAACGCTGGGTGATATAATGGGGTAGAGTGTGTGATATAATGTAGAACGCTGGGTGATATGATGGGGTACAGTGCGTGATATAATGGAGAATGCTGGGTGATATAATGGGGTACAGTGTGTGATATAATGGAGAACGCTGGGTGATATAATAGGGGTAGAGTGTGTGATATAATGGAGAAAGCTGAGTGATATAATGGGGCAGAGTGTGTGATATAATGGAGAACACTGGCTGATATAATGGGGTAGAGTGTGTGATATAATGGGGGTAGAGTGTGTGATACAATGGGGAACGATGTGTGACATATTGGGGTAGAGTGTGTGATATAATGGAGAACGCTGGGTGATATAATGCGGGTAGAGTCTGTGATATAATGGAGAACGCTGGGTGATATAATGGGGTTAGAGTGTGTGATATAATGGAGAACGCTGGGAGATAAAATGCGGTTGGGTGTGTGATATAATAAAGAACGCTGGGTGATATAATGGGGTAGAGTTTGTGATATAATGGAGAACGCTGGGTGATATAATGGGGTAGAGTGTGTGATATAATGGAGAACGCTGGGTGGTATAATGGGGTAGAGTGTGTGATATAATGGAGAACTCTGGGTGATTTAATGGGGTAGAGTGTGTGATATAATGGAGAACGCTGGGTGATATAATGGGGTAGAGTGTGTGATAAAATGGAGTGCGCTGTGTGATATAATGGGGTAGAGTGAGTGATATAATGGAGAACGCTGGGTGATATAATGGGGTAGACTGTGTGATATAATGGGGGTAGAGTGTGTGATTTAATGGGGAACGCTGGGTGATATAATGTGGTAGAGTGTGTGATATAATGGAGAACGCTGGGTGATATTATGGGTAGCGTGTGTGATATAATAGAGAATGCTGTGTGATATAATGGCGTAGTGTGTGGGCTACAATGGAGAACGCTGGGTGATATAATGGGGTAGGGTGTGTGATATAATGGGGGTAGAGTGTGTGATATAATGGGGAACGCTGGGTGATATAATGTGGTAGAGTGTGTGATATAATGGAGAACGCTGGCTGATATAATGGGGTAGAGTGTGTGATATAATGGAGAACGCTGGGTGATATAATGCGGGTTGAGTCTGTCATATAATGGAGAACGCTGGGTGATATAATGGGGTTAGAGTGTGTGATATAATGGAGAACGCTGGGTGATAAAATGGGGTGGGTGTGTGATATAATGGAGTACGCTGGGTGATATAATGGGGTAGAGTTTGTGATATAATGGAGAACGCTGGGTGATATAATGGGGTAGAGTGTGTGATATAATGGAGAACGCTGGGTGATATAATGGGGTAGAGTATGTGATATAATGGAGAACGCTGGGTGACATAATGGGGTAGAGTGTGTGATATAATGGAGAACGCTGGGTGATATAATGGGGTAGAGTGTGTGATATAATGGGGGTAGAGTGTGTGATATAAAGGAGAACGCTGGGTTATATAATGGGGGTAGAGTGAGTGATATAATGGAGAACGCTGGGTGATATAATGGGGTAGAGTGTGTGATATAAAGGAGAACGTTGGGTGATATAATGGGGGTAGAGTGTGTGATATAATGGAGAACGCTGGGTGATATAATGGAGAACGCTGGGTGAAATAATGGGGGTAGAGTGTGTGATATAATGGAGAACGCTGGGTAATATAATGGGGGTAGAGTGTGTGATATAATGGAGAACGCTGGGTGATATAATGGGGGTAGAGTGTGTGATATAATGGAGAACGCTGGGTGATATAATGGGGTAGAGTGTGTGATATAATGGAGAACGCTGGGTGATATAATCGGGGTAGAGTGTGTGATATAATGGAGAACGCTGGGTAATATAATGGGGGTAGAGTGTGTGATATAATGGAGAACGCTGGGTGATATAATGGGGGTAGAGTGTGTGATATAATGGAGAACGCTGGGTGATATAATGGGGTAGAGTGTGTGATATAATGGAGTACGCTGGGTGATGTAATGGGGTAGAGTGTGATATAATGGAGAACGCTACATGATATAATGGCGTAAAGGGTGTGATGTAATGGAGAACACAAGGTGATATAATGAGGGTAGAGTGTGTGATATAATGGAGAACGCTGGGTGATATAGTGGGGTAGAGTGTGTGATATAATGGAGAAAGCTGTGTGATATAATGGGGTAGAGTGTGTGATATAATGGAGAACGCTGGGTGATATATTCGGGGTAGAGGGTGTGATATGATTCAGAATGCTGGGTGATATAATGGGGTAGAGTGTGTGATATAATGGAGAACGCTGGGTGATATAATGCGGGTAGAGTCTGTGATATAATGGAGAACGCTGGGTGATATAATGGGGTTAGAGTGTGTGATATAATGGAGAATGCTGGGTGATTAATGGGGGTAGAGTGTGTGATATAATGGAGAACGCTGGGTGATATAATGCGGGTAGAGTCTGTGATATGATGGAGAATGCTGGGTGATATAATGGGGTTAGAGTGTGTGATATAATGGAGAACGCTGGGTGATAAATTGGGGTTGGGTGTGTGATATAATGAAGAACGCTGGGTGATATAATGGGGTAGAGTTTGTGATATAATGGAGAACGCTGGGTGATATATTGGGGTAGAGTGTGTGATATAATGGAGAACGCTGGGTGATATAATGGGGTAGAGTGTGTGATATAATGGAGAACGCTGGGTGATATAATGGGGTAGAGTGTGTGATATAAAGGAGAACGCTGGGTGATATAATGGGGTAGAGTGTGTGATATAATGGAGAAAGCTGAGTGATATAATGGGGCAGAGTGTGTGATATAATGGAGAACTCTGGCTGATATAATGGGGTAGAGTGTGTGATATAATGGGGGTAGAGTGTGTGATACAATGGGGAACGATGTGTGACATATTGGGGTAGAGTGTGTGATATAATGGAGAACGCTGGGTGATATATGCGGGTAGAGTCTGTGATATAATGGAGAACGCTGGGTGATATAATGGGGGTAGAGTGTGTGATATAATGGAGAACGCTGGGTGATATAATGGGGTAGAGTGTGTGATATAATGGAGAACGCTGGGTGATATAATCGGGGTAGAGTGTGTGATATAATGGAGAACGCTGGGTAATATAATGGGGGTAGAGTGTGTGATATAATGGAGAACGCTGGGTGATATAATGGGGGTAGAGTGTGTGATATAATGGAGAACGCTGGGTGATATAATGGGGTAGAGTGTGTGATATAATGGAGTACGCTGGGTGATGTAATGGGGTAGAGTGTGATATAATGGAGAACGCTACATGATATAATGGCGTAAAGGGTGTGATGTAATGGAGAACACAAGGTGATATAATGAGGGTAGAGTGTGTGATATAATGGAGAACGCTGGGTGATATAGTGGGGTAGAGTGTGTGATATAATGGAGAAAGCTGTGTGATATAATGGGGTAGAGTGTGTGATATAATGGAGAACGCTGGGTGATATATTCGGGGTAGAGGGTGTGATATGATTCAGAATGCTGGGTGATATAATGGGGTAGAGTGTGTGATATAATGGAGAACGCTGGGTGATATAATGCGGGTAGAGTCTGTGATATAATGGAGTACGCTGGGTGATATAATGGGGTTAGAGTGTGTGATATAATGGAGAATGCTGGGTGATATAATGGGGGTAGAGTGTGTGATATAATGGAGAACGCTGGGTGATATAATGCGGGTAGAGTCTGTGATATGATGGAGAATGCTGGGTGATATAATGGGGTTAGAGTGTGTGATATAATGGAGAACGCTGGGTGATAAATTGGGGTTGGGTGTGTGATATAATGAAGAACGCTGGGTGATATAATGGGGTAGAGTTTGTGATATAATGGAGAACGCTGGGTGATATAATGGGGTAGAGTGTGTGATATAATGGAGAACGCTGGGTGATATAATGGGGTAGAGTGTGTGATATAAAGGAGAACGCTGGGTGATATAATGGGGTAGAATGTGTGATATAATGGAGAAAGCTGAGTGATATAATGGGGCAGAGTGTGTGATATAATGGAGAACACTGGCTGATATAATGGGGTAGAGTGTGTGATATAATGGGGGTAGAGTATGTGATACAATGGGGAACGATGTGTGACATATTGGGGTAGAGTGTGTGATATAATGGAGAACGCTGGGTGATATAATGCGGGTAGAGTCTGTGATATAATGGAGAACGCTGGGTGATATAATGGGGTTAGAGTGTGTGATATAATGGAGAACGCTGGGAGATAAAATGCGGTTGGGTGTGTGATATAATGAAGAACGCTGGGTGATATAATGGGGTAGAGTTTGTGATATAATGGAGAACGCTGGGTGATATAATGGGGTAGAGTGTGTGATATAATGGAGAACGCTGGGTGATATAATGGGGTAGAGTGTGTGATATAATGGAGAACTCTGGGTGATTTAATGGGGTAGAGTGTGTGATATAATGGAGAACGCTGGGTGATATAATGGGGTAGAGTGTGTGATAAAATGGAGTGCGCTGTGTGATATAATGGGGTAGAGTGAGTGATATAATGGAGAACGCTGGGTGATATAATGGGGTAGACTGTGTGATATAATGGGGGTAGAGTGTGTGATTTAATGGGGAACGCTGGGTGATATAATGTGGTAGAGTGTGTGATATAATGGAGAACGCTGGGTGATATTATGGGTAGCGTGTGTGATATAATGGAGAATGCTGTGTGATATAATGGCGTAGAGTGTGTGATACAATGGAGAACGCTGGGTGATATAATGGGGTAGAGTGTGTGATATAATGGGGGTAGAGTGTGTGATATAATGGGGAACGCTGGGTGATATAATGTGGTAGAGTGTGTGATATAATGGAGAACGCTGGCTGATATAATGGGGTAGAGTGTGTGATATAATGGAGAACGCTGGGTGATATGATGGGGTGCAGTGCGTGATATAATGGAGAATGCTGGGTGATATAATGGTGTAGAGTGTGTGATATAATGGAGAATGCTGGGTGATATAATAGGGGTAGAGTGTGTGATATAATGGAGAACGCTGGGTGATATATTCGGTGTAGAGGGTGTGATATGATTCAGAACGCTGGGTGATATAATGGGGTAGAGTGTGTGATATAATGGAGAACGCTGGGTGATATAATGCGGGTGGAGTCTGTGATATAATGGAGAACGCTGGGTGATATAATGGGGTTAGAGTGTGTGATATAATGGAGAATGCTGGTTGATATAATGGGGGTAGAGTGTGTGATATAATGTTGAACGCTGGGTGATATAATGCGGGTAGAGTCTGTGATATAATGGAGAATGCTGGGTGATATAATGGGGGTAGAGTGTGTGATATAATGGAGAACGCTGGGTGATATAATGCGGGTTGAGTCTGTCATATAATGGAGAACGCTGGGTGATATAATGGGGTTAGAGTGTGTGATATAATGGAGAACGCTGGGTGATAAAATGGGGTGGGTGTGTGATATAATGGAGTACGCTGGGTGATATAACGGGGTAGAGTTTGTGATATGATGGAGAACGCTGGGTGATATAATGGGGTAGAGTGTGTGATATAATGGAGAACGCTGGGTGATATAATGGGGTAGAGTATGTGATATAATGGAGAACGCTGGGTGACATAATGGGGTAGAGTGTGTGATATAATGGAGAACGCTGGGTGATATAATGGGGTAGAGTGTGTGATATAATGGGGGTAGAGTGTGTGATATAAAGGAGAACGCTGGGTTATATAATGGGGGTAGAGTGAGTGATATAATGGAGAACGCTGGGTGATATAATGGGGTACAGTGTGTGATATAAAGGAGAACGCTGGGTGATATAATGGGGGTAGAGTGTGTGATATAATGGAGAACGCTGGGTGATATAATGGAGAACGCTGGGTGAAATAATGGGGGTAGAGTGTGTGATATAATGGAGAACGCTGGGTAATATAATGGGGGTAGAGTGTGTGATATAATGGAGAACGCTGGGTGATATAATGGGGGTAGAGTGTGTGATATAATATAGAACGCTGGGTGATATAATGGGGTAGAGTGTGTGATATAATGGAGAACGCTGGGTGATATAATCGGGGTAGAGTGTGTGATATAATGGAGAACGCTGGGTAATATAATGGGGGTAGAGTGTGTGATATAATGGAGAACGCTGGGTGATATAATGGGGGTAGAGTGTGTGATATAATGGAGAACGCTGGGTGATATAATGGGGTAGAGTGTGTGATATAATGGAGTACGCTGGGTGATGTAATGGGGTAGAGTGTGATATAATGGAGAACGCTACATGATATAATGGCGTAAAGGGTGTGATGTAATGGAGAACGCTGGGTGATATAGTGGGGTAGAGTGTGTGATATAATGGAGAAAGCTGTGTGATATAATGGGGTAGAGTGTGTGATATAATGGAGAACGCTGGGTGATATATTCGGGGTAGAGGGTGTGATATGATTCAGAACGCTGGGTGATATAATGGGGTAGAGTGTGTGATATAATGGAGAACGCTGGGTGATATAATGCGGGTGGAGTCTGTGATATAATGGAGAACGCTGGGTGATATAATGGGGTTAGAGTGTGTGATATAATGGAGAATGCTGGGTGATATAATGGGGGTAGAGTGTGTGATATAATGTTGAACGCTGGGTGATATAATGCGGGTAGAGTCTGTGATATAATGGAGAATGCTGGGTGATATAATGGGGGTAGAGTGTGTGATATAATGGAGAACGCTGGGTGATATAATGCGGGTTGAGTCTGTCATATAATGGAGAACGCTGGGTGATATAATGGGGTAGAGTGTGTGATATAATGGGGGTAGAGTGTGTGATATAAAGGAGAACGCTGGGTTATATAATGGGGGTAGAGTGAGTGATATAATGGAGAACGCTGGGTGATATAATGGGGTAGAGTGTGTGATATAAAGGAGAACGCTGGGTGATATAATGGGGGTAGAGTGTGTGATATAATGGAGAACGCTGGGTGATATAATGGAGAACGCTGGGTGAAATAATGGGGGTAGAGTGTGTGATATAATGGAGAACGCTGGGTAATATAATGGGGGTAGAGTGTGTGATATAATGGAGAACGCTGGGTGATATAATGGGGGTAGAGTGTGTGATATAATGGAGAACGCTGGGTGATATAATGGGGTAGAGTGTGTGATATAATGGAGAACGCTGGGTGATATAATCGGGGTAGAGTGTGTGATATAATGGAGAACGCTGGGTAATATAATGGGGGTAGAGTGTGTGATATAATGGAGAACGCTGGGTGATATAATGGGGGTAGAGTGTGTGATATAATGGAGAACGCTGGGTGATATAATGGGGTAGAGTGTGTGATATAATGGAGTACGCTGGGTGATGTAATGGGGTAGAGTGTGATATAATGGAGAACGCTACATGATATAATGGCGAAAAGGGTGTGATGTAATGGAGAACGCAAGGTGATATAATGAGGGTAGAGTGTGTGATATAATGGAGAACGCTGGGTGATATAGTGGGGTAGAGTGTGTGATATAATGGAGAAAGCTGTGTGATATAATGGGGTAGAGTGTGTGATATAATGGAGAACGCTGGGTGATATATTCGGGGTAGAGGGTGTGATATGATTCAGAATGCTGGGTGATATAATGGGGTAGAGTGTGTGATATAATGGAGAACGCTGGGTGATATAATGCGGGTAGAGTCTGTGATATAATGGAGAACGCTGGGTGATATAATGGGGTTAGAGTGTGTGATATAATGGAGAATGCTGGGTGATATAATGGGGGTAGAGTGTGTGATATAATGGAGAACGCTGGGTGATATAATGCGGGTAGAGTCTGTGATATGATGGAGAACGCTGGGTGATATAATGGGGTTAGAGTGTGTGATATAATGGAGAACGCTGGGTGATAAATTGGGGTTGGGTGTGTGATATAATGAAGAACGCTGGGTGATATAATGGGGTAGAGTTTGTGATATAATGGAGAACGCTGGGTGATATATTGGGGTAGAGTGTGTGATATAATGGAGAACGCTGGGTGATATAATGGGGTAGAGTGTGTGATATAATGGAGAACGCTGGGTGATATAATGGGGTAGATTGTGTGATATAAAGGAGAACGCTGGGTGATATAATGGGGTAGAGTGTGTGATATAATGGAGAAAGCTGAGTGATATAATGGGGCAGAGTGTGTGATATAATGGAGAACACTGGCTGATATAATGGGGTAGAGTGTGTGATATAATGGGGGTAGAGTGTGTGATACAATGGGGAACGATGTGTGACATATTGGGGTAGAGTGTGTGATATAATGGAGAACGCTGGGTGATATAATGCGGGTAGAGTCTGTGATATAATGGAGAACGCTGGGTGATATAATGGGGTTAGAGTGTGTGATATAATGGAGAACGCTGGGAGATAAAATGCGGTTGGGTGTGTGATATAATGAAGAACGCTGGGTGATATAATGGGGTAGAGTTTGTGATATAATGGAGAACGCTGGGTGATATAATGGGGTAGAGTGTGTGATATAATGGAGAACGCTGGGTGATATAATGGGGTAGAGTGTGTGATATAATGGAGAACTCTGGGTGATTTAATGGGGTAGAGTGTGTGATATAATGGAGAACGCTGGGTGATATAATGGGGTAGAGTGTGTGATAAAATGGAGTGCGCTGTGTGATATAATGGGGTAGAGTGAGTGATATAATGGAGAACGCTGGGTGATATAATGGGGTAGACTGTGTGATATAATGGGGGTAGAGTGTGTGATTTAATGGGGAACGCTGGGTGATATAATGTGGTAGAGTGTGTGATATAATGGAGAACGCTGGGTGATATTATGGGTAGCGTGTGTGATATAATGGAGAATGCTGTGTGAAATAATGGCGTAGAGTGTGTGATACAATGGAGAACGCTGGCTGATATAATGGTGTAGAGTGTGTGATATAATGGAGAATGCTGGGTGATATAATAGGGGTAGAGTGTGTGATATAATGGAGAATGCTGGGTGATATATTCGGTGTAGAGGGTGTGATATGTTTCAGAACGCTGGGTGATATAATGGGGTAGAGTGTGTGATATAATGGAGAACGCTGGGTGATATATTCGGGGTAGAGGGTGTGATATGATTCAGAATGCTGGGTGATATAATGGGGTAGAGTGTGTGATATAATGGAGAACGCTGGGTGATATAATGCGGGTAGAGTCTGTGATATAATGGAGAACGCTGGGTGATATAATGGGGTTAGAGTGTGTGATATAATGGAGAATGCTGGGTGATATAATGGGGGTAGAGTGTGTGATATAATGGAGAACGCTGGGTGATATAATGCGGGTAGAGTCTGTGATATGATGGAGAACGCTGGGTGATATAATGGGGTTAGAGTGTGTGATATAATGGAGAACGCTGGGTGATAAATTGGGGTTGGGTGTGTGATATAATGAAGAACGCTGGGTGATATAATGGGGTAGAGTTTGTGATATAATGGAGAACGCTGGGTGATATATTGGGGTAGAGTGTGTGATATAATGGAGAACGCTGGGTGATATAATGGGGTAGAGTGTGTGATATAATGGAGAACGCTGGGTGATATAATGGGGTAGAGTGTGTGATATAAAGGAGAACGCTGGGTGATATAATGGGGTAGAGTGTGTGATATAATGGAGAAAGCTGAGTGATATAATGGGGCAGAGTGTGTGATATAATGGAGAACACTGGCTGATATAATGGGGTAGAGTGTGTGATATAATGGGGGTAGAGTGTGTGATACAATGGGGAACGATGTGTGACATATTGGGGTAGAGTGTGTGATATAATGGAGAACGCTGGGTGATATAATGCGGGTAGAGTCTGTGATATAATGGAGAACGCTGGGTGATATAATGGGGTTAGAGTGTGTGATATAATGGAGAACGCTGGGAGATAAAATGCGGTTGGGTGTGTGATATAATGAAGAACGCTGGGTGATATAATGGGGTAGAGTTTGTGATATAATGGAGAACGCTGGGTGATATAATGGGGTAGAGTGTGTGATATAATGGAGAACGCTGGGTGATATAATGGGGTAGAGTGTGTGATATAATGGAGAACTCTGGGTGATTTAATGGGGTAGAGTGTGTGATATAATGGAGAACGCTGGGTGATATAATGGGGTAGAGTGTGTGATAAAATGGAGTGCGCTGTGTGATATAATGGGGTAGAGTGAGTGATATAATGGAGAACGCTGGGTTATATAATGGGGTAGACTGTGTGATATAATGGGGGTAGAGTGTGTGATTTAATGGGGAACGCTGGGTGATATAATGTGGTAGAGTGTGTGATATAATGGAGAACGCTGGGTGATATTATGCGTAGCGTGTGTGATATAATGGAGAATGCTGTGTGATATAATGGCGTAGAGTGTGTGATACAATGGAGAACGCTGGGTGATATAATGGTGTAGAGTGTGTGATATAATGGAGAATGCTGGGTGATATAATAGGGGTAGAGTGTGTGATATAATGGAGAACGCTGGGTGATATATTCGGTGTAGAGGGTGTGATATGATTCAGAACGCTGGGTGATATAATGGGGTAGAGTGTGTGATATAATGGAGAACGCTGGGTGATATAATGCGGGTGGAGTCTGTGATATAATGGAGAACGCTGGGTGATATAATGGGGTTAGAGTGTGTGATATAATGGAGAATGCTGGGTGATATAATGGGGGTAGAGTGTGTGATATAATGTTGAACGCTGGGTGATATAATGCGGGTAGAGTCTGTGATATAATGGAGAATGCTGGGTGATATAATGGGGGTAGAGTGTGTGATATAATGGAGAACGCTGGGTGATATAATGAGGGTTGAGTCTGTCATATAATGGAGAACGCTGGGTGATATAATGGGGTTAGAGTGTGTGATATAATGGAGAACGCTGGGTGATAAAATGGGGTGGGTGTGTGATATAATGGAGTACGCTGGGTGATATAATGGGGTAGAGTTTGTGATATAATGGAGAACGCTGGGTGATATAATGGGGTAGAGTGTGTGATATAATGGAGAACGCTGGGTGATATAATGGGGTAGAGTATGTGATATAATGGAGAACGCTGGGTGACATAATGGGGTAGACTGTGTGATATAATGGAGAACGCTGGGTGATATAATGGGGTAGATTGTGTGATATAATGGGGGTAGAGTGTGTGATATAAAGGAGAACGCTGGGTTATATAATGGGGGTAGAGTGAGTGATATAATGGAGAACGCTGGGTGATATAATGGGGTAGAGTGTGTGATATAAAGGAGAACGCTGGGTGATATAATGGGGGTAGAGTGTGTGATATAATGGAGAACGCTGGGTGATATAATGGAGAACGCTGGGTGAAATAATGGGGGTAGAGTGTGTGATATAATGGAGAACGCTGGGTAATATAATGGGGGTAGAGTGTGTGATATAATGGAGAACGCTGGGTGATATAATGGGGGTAGAGTGTGTGATATAATATAGAACGCTGGGTGATATAATGGGGTAGAGTGTGTGATATAATGGAGAACGCTGGGTGATATAATCGGGGTAGAGTGTGTGATATAATGGAGAACGCTGGGTAATATAATGGGGGTAGAGTGTGTGATATAATGGAGAACGCTGGGTGATATAATGGGGGTAGAGTGTGTGATATAATGGAGAACGCTGGGTGATATAATGGGGTAGAGTGTGTGATATAATGGAGTACGCTGGGTGATGTAATGGGGTACAGTGTGATATAATGGAGAACGCTACATGATATAATGGCGTAAAGGGTGTGATGTAATGGAGAACGCTGGGTGATATAGTGGGGTAGAGTGTCTGATATAATGGACAAAGCTGTGTGATATAATGGGGTTGAGTGTGTGATATAATGGAGAACGCTGGGTGATATATTCGGGGTAGAGGGTGTGATATGATTCAGAACGCTGGGTGATATAATGGGGTAGAGTGTGTGAAATAATGGAGAACGCTGGGTGATATAATGCGGGTAGAGTCTGTGATATAATGGAGAACGCTGGGTGATATAATGGGGTTAGAGTGTGTGATATAATGGAGAATGCTGGGTGATATAATGGGGGTAGAGTGTGTGATATAATGGAGAACGCTGGGTGATATAATGCGGGTAGAGTCTGTGATATAATGGAGAACGCTGGGTGATATAATGGGGTTAGAGTGTGTGATATAATGGAGAACGCTGGGTGATAAATTGGGGTTGGGTGTGTGATATAATGAAGAACGCTGGGTGATATAATGGGGTAGAGTTTGTGATATAATGGAGAACGCTGGGTGATATATTGCGGTAGAGTGTGTGATATAATGGAGAACGCTGGGTGATATAATGGGGTAGAGTGTGTGATATAATGGAGAACGCTGGGTGATATAATGGGGTAGAGTGTGTGATATAAAGGAGAACGCTGGGTGATATAATGGGGTAGAGTGTGTGATATAATGGAGTACGCTGTGTGATATAATGGGGTAGAGTGAGTGATATAATGGAGAACGCTGGGTGATATAATGGGGTAGAGTGTGTGATATAATGGAGAACGCTGGGTGATATAATGTGGTAGAGTGTGTGATATAATGGAGAACGCTGGGTGATATAATGGGGTAGAGTTTGTGATATAATGGAGAATGCTGGGTGATATAATGGGGTAGAGTGTGTGATATAATGGAGAACGCTGGGTGATATAATGGGGTAGAGTGTGTGATATAATGGAGAACGCTGGGTGATATAATGGGGTAGAGTGTGTGATATAATGGAGAACGCTGGGTGATATAATGGGGTAGAGTGTGTGATATAATGGATAACGCTGGGTGATATAATGTGGTAGAGTGTGTGATATAATTGAGTACGCTGGGTGATATAATGGGGTAGAGTGAGTGATATAATGGAGAACGCTGGGTGATATAATGGGTTAGAGTGTGTGATATAATGGGGGTAGAGTGTGTGATATAGTGGGGAACACTGGGTGATATAATGGGGTAGAGTGTGTGATATAAAGGAGAACGCTGGGTGATATAATGGGGGTAGAGTGTGTGATATAATGGAGAACGCTGGGTGAAATAATGGGGGTAGAGTGTGTGATATAATGGAGAACGCTGGGTGATATAATGGGGTAGAGTGCGTGATATAATGGAGAACGCTGGGTGATATAATGGGGTAGAGTGTGTGATATAATGGAGTACGCTGTGTGATATAATGGGGTAGAGTGAGTGATATACTGGAGAACGCTGGGTGATATAATGGGGTAGAGTGTGTGATATAATGGAGAACGCTGGGTGATATAATGTGGTAGAGTGTGTGATATAATGGAGAACGCTGGGTGATATAATGGGGTAGAGTTTGTGATATAATGGAGAATGCTGGGTGATATAATGGGGTAGAGTGTGTGTTATAATGGAGAACGCTGGGTGATATAATGGGGTTAGAGTGTGTGATATAATGGAGAATGCTGGGTGATATAATGGGGGTAGTGTGTGTGATATAATGGAGAACGCTGGGTGATATAATGCGGGTAGAGTCTGTGATATAATGGAGAATGCTGGGTGATATAATGGGGGTAGAGTGTGTGATATAATGGAGAACGCTGGGTGATATAATGCGGGTAGAGTCTGTCATATAATGGAGAACGCTGGGTGATATAATGGGGTTAGAGTGTGTGATATAATGGAGAACGCTGGGTGATAAAATGGGGTGGGTGTGTGATATAATGGAGGACGCTGGGTGATATAATGGGGTAGGGTTTGTGATATAATGGAGAACGCTGGGTGATATAATGGGGTAGAGTGTGTGATATAACGGAGAACGCTGGCTGATATAATGGGGTAGAGTATGTGATATAATGGAGAACGCTGGGTGATATAATGGGGTAGAGTGTGTGATATAATGGAGAACGCTGGGTGATATAATGGGGTAGAGTGTGTGATATAATGGGGGTAGAGTGTGTGATATAAAGGAGAACGCTGGTTATATAATGGGGGTAGAGTGAGTGATATAATGGAGTACGCTGGGTGATATAATGGGGTAGAGTGTGTGATATAAAGGAGAACGCTGGGTGATATAATGGGGGTAGAGTGTGTGATATAATGGAGAACGCTGGGTGAAATAATGGGGGTAGAGTGTGTGATATAATGGAGAACGCTGGGTAATATAATAGGGGTAGAGTTTGTGATATAATAAAGAACGCTGGGTGATATAATGGGGGTAGAGTGTGTGATATAATGGAGAACGCTGGGTGATATAATGGGGTAGAGTGTGTGATATAATGGAGAACGCTGGGTGATATAATCGGGGTAGAGGGTGTGATATAATGGAGAACACTGTGTGATATAATGGGGTAGAGTGTGTGATATAATGGAGAACGCTGGGTGATATAATGGGGGTAGAGTGTGTGATATAATGGAGAACGCTGGGTGATACAATGGGGTAGAGTGTGTGATATACTGGAGTACGCTGGGTGATGTAATGGGGTAGAGTGTGATATAATGGAGAACGCTACATGATATAATGGCGTAAAGGGTGTGATATAATGGAGAACGCAAGGTGATATAATGGGGTAGAGTGTGTGATATAATGGAGAACGCTGGGTGATATAATGGGGTAGAGTGTGTGATGTAATGGAGAAAGCTGTGTGATATAATGGGGTAGAGTGTGTGATATAACGGAGAACGCTGGGTGATATATTCGGGGTAGAGGGTGTGATATGATTCAGAACGCTGGGTGATATAATGGGGTAGAGTGTGTGATATAATGGAGAACGCTGGGTGATATATTGCGGGTAGAGTCTGTGATATAATGGAGAACGCTGGGTGATATAATGGGGTTAGAGTGTGTGATATAATGGAGAATGCTGGGTGATATATTGGGGGTAGAGTGTGTGATATAATGGAGAACGCTGGGTGATATAATGCGGGTAGAGTCTGTGATATAATGGAGAACGCTGGGTGATATAATGGGGTTAGAGTGTGTGATATAATGGAGAACGCTGGGTGATAAAATGGGGTTGGGTGTGAGATATAATGAAGAACGCTGGGTGATATAATGGGGTAGAGTTTGTGATATAATGGAGAACGCTGGGTGATATAATGGGGTAGAGTGTGTGATATAATGGAGAACGCTGGGTGATATAATGGGGTAGAGTGTGTGATATAATGGAGAACGCTGGGTGATATAATGGGGTAGAGTGTGTGATATAAAGGAGAAGGCTGGGTGATATAATGGGGTAGAGTGTGTGATATAATGGAGTACGCTGTGTGATATAATGGGGTAGAGTGAGTGATATAATGGAGAACGCTGGGTGATATAATGGGGTAGAGTGTGTGATATAATGGAGAACGCTGGGTGATATAATGTGGTAGAGTGTGTGATATAATGGAGAACGCTGGGTGATATAATGGGGTAGAGTTTGTGATATAATGGAGAATGCTGGGTGATATAATGGGGTAGAGTGTGTGATATAATGGAGAACGCTGGTTGATATAATGGGGTAGAGTGTGTGATATAATGGAGAACGCTGGGTGATATAATGGGGTAGAGTGTGTGATATAATGGAGAACGCTGGGTGATATAATGGGGTAGAGTGAGTGATATAATGGAGAACGCTGGGTGATATAATGGGTTAGAGTGTGTGATATAATGGGGGTAGAGTGTGTGATATAATGGGGAATGCTGGGTGATATAATGGGGTAGAGTGTGTGATATAAAGGAGAACGCTGGGTGATATAATGGGGGTAGAGTGTGTGATATAATGGAGAACGCTGGGTGAAATAATGGGGGTAGAGTGTGTGAAATAATGGAGAACGCTGGGTGATATAATGGGGTAAAGTGCGTGATATAATGGAGAACGCTGGGTGATATAATGGGGTAGAGTATGTGATATAATGGAGAACGCTGGGTGATATAATGGGGTAGAGTGTGTGATATAATGGAGAACGCTGGGTAATATAATGGGGGTAGAGTGTGTGATATAATAAAGAACGCTGGGTGATATAATGGGGGTAGAGTGTGTGATATAAAGGAGAACGCTGGTTATATAATGGGGGTAGAGTGAGTGATATAATCGAGTACGCTGGGTGATATAATGGGGTAGAGTGTGTGATATAAAGGAGAACGCTGGGTGATATAATGGGGGTAGAGTGTGTGATATAATGGAGAACGCTGGGTGAAATAATGGGGGTAGAGTGTGTGATATAATGGAGAACGCTGGGTAATATAATGGGGGTAGAGTGTGTGATATAATAAAGAACGCTGGGTGATATAATGGGGGTAGAGTGTGTGATATAATGGAGAACGCTGGGTGATATAATGGGGTAGAGTGTGTGATATAATGGAGAACGCTGGGTGATATAATCGGGGTAGAGGGTGTGATATAATGGAGAACACTGTGTGATATAATGGGGTAGAGTGTGTGATATAATGGAGAACGCTGGGTGATATAATGGGGGTAGAGGGTGTGATATAATGGAGAACGCTGGGTGATATAATGGGGTAGAGTGTGTGATATAATGGAGTACGCTGGGTGATGTAATGGGGTAGAGTGTGATATAATGGAGAACGCTACATGATATAATGGCGTAAAGGGTGTGATATAATGGAGAACGCAAGGTGATATAATGGGGTAGAGTGTGTGATATAATGGAGAACGCTGGGTGATATAATGGGGTAGAGTGTGTGATATAATGGAGAAAGCTGTGTGATATAATGGGGTAGAGTGTGTGATATAATGGAGAACGCTGGGTGATATATTCGGGGTAGAGGGTGTGATATGATTCAGAACGCTGGGTGATATAATGGGGTAGAGTGTGTGATATAATGGAGAACGCTGGGTGATATAATGCGGGTAGAGTCTGTGATATAATGGAGAACGTTGGGTGATATAATGGGGTTAGAGTGTGTGATATAATGGAGAATGCTGGGTGATATAATGGGGGTAGAGTGTGTGATATAATGGAGAACGCTGGGTGATATAATGCGGGTAGAGTCTGTGATATAATGGAGAACGCTGGGTGATATAATGGGGTTAGAGTGTGTGATATAATGGAGAACGCTGGGTGATAAAATGGGGTTGGGTGTGTGATATAATGAAGAACGCTGGGTGATATAATGGGGTAGAGTTTGTGATATAATGGAGAACGCTGGGTGATATAATGGGGTAGAGTGTGTGATATAATGGAGAACGCTGGGTGATATAATGGGGTAGAGTGTGTGATATAATGGAGAACGCTGGGTGATATAATGGGGTAGAGTGTGTGATATAAAGGAGAAGGCTGGGTGATATAATGGGGTAGAGTGTGTGATATAATGGAGTACGCTGTGTGATATAATGGGGTAGAGTGAGTGATATAATGGAGAACGCTGGGTGATATAATGGGGTAGAGTGTGTGATATAATGGAGAACGCTGGGTGATATAATGTGGTAGAGTGTGTGATATAATGGAGAACGCTGGGTGATATAATGGGGTAGAGTTTGTGATATAATGGAGAATGCTGGGTGATATAATGGGGTAGAGTGTGTGATATAATGGAGAACGCTGGGTGATATAATGGGGTAGAGTGTGTGATATAATGGAGAACGCTGGGTGATATAATGGGGTAGAGTGTGTGATATAATTGAGTACGCTGGGTGATATACTGGGGTAGAGTGTGTGATATAAAGGAGAACGCTGGGTGATATAATGGGGGTAGAGTGTGTGATATAATGGAAAACGCTGGGTGAAATAATCGGGGTAGAGTGTGTGATATAATGGGGGTAGAGTGTGTGATATAAAGGAGAACGCTGGTTATATAATGGGGGTAGAGTGAGTGCTATAATGGAGTACGCTGGGTGATATAATGGGGTAGAGTGTGTGATATAAAGGAGAACGCTGGGTGATATAATGGGGGTAGAGTGTGTGATATAATGGAGAACGCTGGGTGAAATAATGGGGGTAGAGTGTGTGATATAATGGAGAACGCTGGGTAATATAATGGGGGTAGAGGGTGTGATATAATGGAGAACGCTGGGTGATATAATGGGGTAGAGTGTGTGATATAATGGAGTACGCTGGGTGATGTAATGGGGTAGAGTGTGATATAATCGAGAACGCTGGGTGATATAATGCGGGTAGAGTCTGTGATATAATGGAGAACGCTGGGTGAAATAATGGGGGTAGAGTGTGTGATATAATGGAGAACGCTGGGTAATATAATGGGGGTAGAGTGTGTGATATAATAAAGAACGCTGGGTGATATAATGGGGGTAGAGTGTGTGATATAATGGAGAACGCTGGGTGATATAATGGGGTAGAGTGTGTGATATAATGGAGAACGCTGGGTGATATAATCGGGGTAGAGGGTGTGATATAATGGAGAACACTGTGTGATATAATGGGGTAGAGTGTGTGATATAATGGAGAACGCTGGGTGATATAATGGGGGTAGAGGGTGTGATATAATGGAGAACGCTGGGTGATATAATGGGGTAGAGTGTGTGATATAATGGAGTACGCTGGGTGATGTAATGGGGTAGAGTGTGATATAATGGAGAACTCTACATGATATAATGGCGTAAAGGGTGTGATATAATGGAGAACGCAAGGTGATATAATGGGGTACAGTGTGTGATATAATGGAGAACGCTGGGTGATATAATGGGGTAGAGTGTGTGATATAATGGAGAAAGCTGTGTGATATAATGGGGTAGAGTGTGTGATATAATGGAGAACGCTGGGTGATATATTCGGGGTAGAGGGTGTGATATGATTCAGAACGCTGGGTGATATAATGGGGTAGAGTGTGTGATATAATGGAGAACGCTGGGTGATATAATGCGGGTAGAGTCTGTGATATAATGGAGAACGTTGGGTGATATAATGGGTTTAGAGTGTGTGATATAATGGAGAATGCTGGGTGATATAATGGGGGTAGAGTGTGTGATATAATGGAGAACGCTGGGTGATATAATACGGGTAGAGTCTGTGATATAATGGAGAACGATGGGTGATATAATGGGGTTAGAGTGTGTGATATAATGGAGAACGCTGGGTGATAAAATGGGGTTGGGTGTGTGATATAATGAAGAACGCTGGGTGATATAATGGGGTAGAGTTTGTGATATAATGGAGAACGCTGGGTGATATAATGGGGTAGAGTGTGTGATATAATGGAGAACGCTGGGTGATATAATGGGGTAGAGTGTGTGATATAATGGAGAACGCTGGGTGATATAATGGGGTAGAGTGTGTGATATAAAGGAGAAGGCTGGGTGATATAATGGGGTAGAGTGTGTGATATAATGGAGTACGCTGTGTGATATAATGGGGTAGAGTGAGTGATATAATGGAGAACGCTGGGTGATATAATGGGGGTAGAGTGTGTGATATAATGGAGAACGCTGGGTGATATAATGTGGTAGAGTGTGTGATATAATGGAGAACGCTGGGTGATATAATGGGGTAGAGTTTGTGATATAATGGAGAATGCTGGGTGATATAATGGGGTAGAGTGTGTGATATAATGGAGAACGCTGGGTGATATAATGGGGTAGAGTGTGTGATATAAAGGAGAACGCTGGGTGATATAATGGGGTAGAGTGTGTGATATAATGGAGTACGCTGGGTGATGTAATGGGGTAGAGTGTGATATAATGGAGAACGCTGGGTGATATAATGCGGGTAGAGTCTGTGATATAATGGAGAACGCTGGGTGATATAATGGGGTTAGAGTGTGTGATATAATGGAGAACGCTGGGTGATAAAATGGGGTTGGGTGTGTGATATAATGAAGAACGCTGGGTGATATAATGGGGTAGAGTTTGTGATATAATGGAGAACGCTGGGTGATATAATGGGGTAGAGTGTGTGATATAATGGAGAACGCTGGGTGATATAATGGGGTAGAGTGTGTGATATAATGGAGAACGCTGGGTGATATAATGGGGTAGAGTGTGTGATATAAAGGAGAAGGCTGGGTGATATAATGGGGTAGAGTGTGTGATATAATGGAGTACGCTGTGTGATATAATGGGGTAGAGTGAGTGATATAATGGAGAACGCTGGGTGATATAATGGGGTAGAGTGTGTGATATAATGGAGAACGCTGGGTGATATAATGTGGTAGAGTGTGTGATATAATGGAGAACGCTGGGTGATATAATGGGGTAGAGTTTGTGATATAATGGAGAATGCTGGGTGATATAATGGGGTAGAGTGTGTGATATAATGGAGAACGCTGGGTGATATAATGGGGTAGAGTGTGTGATATAATGGAGAACGCTGGGTGATATAATGGGGGTAGAGTGTGTGATATAATTGAGTACGCTGGGTGATATACTGGGGTAGAGTGTGTGATATAAAGGAGAACGCTGGGTGATATAATGGGGGTAGAGTGTGTGATATAATGGAAAACGCTGGGTGAAATAATCGGGGGTAAAGTGTGTGATATAATGGAGAACGCTGGGTGATATTCATGGGG